>NC_136628.1:33976850-34263201 GCF_933228915.1 Telmatherina bonti | reverse complement strand
TGTGTGTGTGTGTGTGTGTGTGTGTGTGTGTGTGTGTGTGTGTGTGTGTGTGTGTGTGTGTGTGTGCGTGCGCACTCATTATGACACTGCTTGCAATACAATTCAAACAACTATTTAAATGAAACATTATCAATGCACTGATTCCAGGTGAGAAGTCTGATGACTCCACAGGCAGAATATAAAAGCCTTCAAACAAATGTAAAAAATAACGACTACATGGGGTGGCAGCATAAATATAGCAATATAAATGTCAATGTAATCTACCCCGGTCTGCAAAAATATAGAAGCCCTAATGATCACATATTACTTTGGATGCGCAAATCTAAAAACAATCACCATCATCATCAACACCCACGTCAGCGGTCTGTGGCAGTGGCCATCACTCCAGAACTGCATCAGTGTCAGCGCAGCTTGACTGCATGACTAATAAGACTGCCATTAAAATACTGGGTGGTAGCCGGCACAAATGAGCATCTAGAAGCACTTGGTGGAGAACCTCGACAATGTCAGCCATTAGCTTCAGGAGTGCTGGTGCGTAGAGACAAACTCAGTGAAGCTTTTGTGCAAAGATTACTGCAGAGCAATTACAAGCATTATAATAGAAACGAGCAGGAAAGTAGAATGGCAGAAAGAGTCCAACTGAGAACAGGTGTGGAAAAATGCTTTAAAAAAGGAGCAATTTGTTAGAAAAGCCAGCTTGTGGATAACAGGCTCGCAGAGAACAGCGTTAACGTCACAATGAAGAGGTTGCTTAGAGGATCATGGGAGACCTGGTAAAATAGCATCCACGCTTATTTTAACAAGCCCACAATCAAACTTTATTACCCGTATGTGTCATTACGGGACAAAAAAGTCCTCTCCCAAAAAATGACAAGTTTAATAATCTTTTCCAAATTTGTTTGCTCATACCCTTCCATTTTTCTAAGTCACAAGCAATACTAATATATATGGAATTATTTAAATTATTCTAAACTCTTAAATATCAGGTTGATGATGTGATGTCACTCTGTTTATGAAAAATAAATAAGATATTTTCCAGGTGATAGATTTGTGGTGACTAAAGACTTCTTTTGAGTTTGTCTTAAATAAACTGCAAATTCATGATAAAACTGATTCTGATGCATTATAAGATGCTTTTATTCAGTGTCAGATGAATAATTTATAACATTTTTAGTGGATGAAAAAGAAAAGTCATCTTCCAAAAACTGCTTAAAAATGAAAATACTAAATTTTCCAGTCACCTTTACTTTTAAACAAAACTACCAAATATATAATCCTAAATATTTTAACTCATCAAATGCCAGCTTGATGACAGGATTGTTTTAGGAAAGATTTGTAAAACAGTCTAACAATAATCTTCAACTAAAATATACCCAAAATCTATTATATGATAAATAAATCATTTTTAGCCCACTTTATCCATCAAAACACACACACACACACACACACACACACACACACACTCACTCACTCACTCACTAAATCCCCCTTAAACATTAACAGTGCTTCATAAAACTGGAACCTAAAGGCTGAGAGGTCATTTTCATCAGGACTGAAGTTGATTTAGATCTGAACACAAAATCTAAAAATATTCACCCGTACTGTTTATTAATAAACAAAAAAAGCTCTATAAAGTATTCTTCATAATAAAGCATTTTAACATGCTTTACATAGAACATAAAGAGAAGCGAAATCATATTAAAGCATGATTAAACCTGTGTGAGAAGTCACGATGGAATCATATAAAACCAGATAATCATATAAAATAATATATTCTCATTTAGTATTTTTACATCTAATTTGATGGCGTTATGTTTGAGAATTTTCACCACAATCTCACAACCAAAAGTTTTCTGTTAAACAAGGTTGAAAATCTTACAGCAAGTGATCACTTGATGATGTGAGCTTTGGTTGTACACATCCTTGGCAAAGATACTTCCCTCTCAAGCCTCCACTTGTATGCAAATGTGTGTTATAGAGAAAAGAGCTACTTGTAGTTACAGACACTTGCAGTATGGATAACTGTAATCAGCATATAAGGCCACTTCTAACAAACTATATGACACTGGTATAATTCACAAAACATTTCCAACATTATGCACAAACCTTGATTTCTGTAATATAGAACAAGATGAATCATTTTCTATATTGAATTCAGGTCAAGATCAATTATACGCATTTCATTTCCGCTAATATTCAGCCAAATGTTTTAGTTTGTGTAATACTTTAGTTTGTTGAGGAAATATTTGCACATCAGTTACATCAGCATTAGCTGTGCTTTGTGTCTTCTGCCAATTAACATCTTGGCCTGCTAACGCACTTGTAATAAACTGTGATAATTAGTAAAGAGTGCTAATGATTAGCATGGCAGTGCTATTGCACAAGCACAGTGCCATTTAGCTCATAGCGCTGATGTGTTTTAGCCGAGCCTCATTTGACTGAGTAAATATGTTGTTTTCACTGGCCTTCACATTTTTTTTTACTTTTTTTTTCTCTACACTGCAAGTTTGTATACTGCATGGAGCAGTAGCATACAGCAGGCCTACATACAGCAGTAGGCCAAGAGGCCCAAGGCCTAAAAGAATAGACTACTTCTGGATATAATCAGGGAGGACTCTTCTCTTAATGTAATCACTCTGCACTAAGGGAACAATCCCCTTTAGATGGCCTACAGGAGGAGGCTTGTCCATCCCAAGGACACTTCAAGAACAGACACTCGGAGAAAGAGGAAGCTCTTGACAGAAGCAGACTTGTGTGATATTGCCTTGGCCATCTAATATAATAATGCATAAGTAAACTATAAATATAGTGGTGCAACTGCCTTCAAAACAAACTACTAGCTCAATTCACTGCCCTTAAAGTCAAATGAATGAAACAAACCAACTAAAAGAAAATAGTTTTACTGGGAAACATATTTGCAAAAGGAGCACAAATTAAACACCTGAAAATGAAAGGATTAAGAGAGCGACGTGCCATTGTAATCATCGGATATGCTGAGAATGTGAATTGTGTCAGTATAAATGGTAATCTTCATGGGTGAAAGAACTTATTTGAAAAGCTGTGGCTTGTAAGGTTAAGTCCATTAATCTCAGCATGTAATTGTCAGCATCCTCAGACACTGGAACAGGCTGATAAATCTAAGTGTTGCTTTTGCATAAGTAATCGTCTTCCTGTATCTGAACAAGAATACAGGTCATAAATTCTGGTTCATGTGTCTGAGAGCTGTGCTGCTTGTGTAAAAAGCAGAGATATTTGGCAGAAAGTTTCTGGCCCAAAAAAAGGACACTGGAGAACACTTGAAATGAAGCAGTGTTTCTGCAGTGACAGGAGCCAGCAGGTATTTCAAGAGTTTCATGGTTTATAACCGTTGCAAAAGCCTGTGGTCATTCTCTAAGCTGAATTCTGTACTCAGCAGACGGTACTTGAAACAAGTCATGGTCCATTTGATGGCCAGACACTTCAGCTATCCCACCGAGCATGGTGTCTCCCTGAGGACTGGTTTCCTGCTGACACAAGCCACTGGCCTTTTCTCTTCTAGCTCACCTTGCTGTCACATTCCACCAATACCTCTTTGCCTGAGGCACCAGTCTGGGTGTTGAAGGACACGCTGAAGTTTAGCTGTCTCTGCCACAGTCTTTATCTTTTTCTGATGACCTTTTAGGACCACCATCACTTTCCTTTCACTGCTTCCCCTGGGAGCAAAACGCTGCTAAAATATGGAAGCCAGTGTAGCCATGTCCTGTGGCGCGCTTTGGTTTGTGCACAGCCAACAACACCTGAATCTTTTTCTCACAGCAGATGAAGCACAGGATTAGCAATGGCATACTCAGACATCACCGTGGCAACAGTGAAGAGAATAAAACAGCACAGAAAAAGCACATGTGATTCTCATGTGCATGCACATGGAAACCACATGTGCAACCATGTGGTTACGGAATGATTTTAAGTGATCCACATGTGGAGACAATGTGAAACATAGGTGGGTCAGACGGGAATCACGTGTTTGATACATGTAGTTCACACATGAACCAGGTGGGAATCAAGTCTGATTCACATGTTTCACACTCATGTGACTCCCATGTGTTTCAGTTGCGATCCACGTGCGATTCAAAATTATTTTATGTAGTCCGCATTTACAGAAAATGCTAATGAGCACAACATGTGTTTGACATGTGGCAATGTTAACCACATATGCCACACATAGGTTGTTCCATATGTGCCAAACACGTGACGGGAATCACATGTTATATGTGAATCATATCTGAATCACACTTATAACATGTGATTCATAAGTGTGATTCAGATGTGATTCACATATAACATGTGATTCATATGTGAATCACATCTGAATCACACTTATAACATGTGATTCATAAGTGTGATTCAGATGTGATTCACATATAACATGTGATTCATATGTGAATCACATCTGAATCACACTTATAACATGTGATTCATAAGTGTGATTCAGATGTGATTCACATATAACATGTGATTCATATGTGAATCACACTTATGAATCACGTTATGTGAATCACATCTGAATCACACTTATCACGTTATATGTGAATCACATCTGAATCGCACTTATGAATCACATGTTATATGTGAGTCACACGTTATGTGAATCACATGTTATATGAGAACATGTGATTCATATGTGAATCACATCTGAATCACACTTATGAATCACGTGTCATATGTGAATCATATCTGAATCACACTTATGAATCACGTTTTATGTGAATCACACCTGAATGACATGTATGAATCACATGTTATGTGAATCACACGTAATATGTGAATCACGTTATATGTGAATTACACCTGAATCACACGTATTAATCACGTCATATGTGAATCACACGTAATATGTAAATCGCATGTTATATGTGAATCACATCTAACTTACAGTCATGAATCACGTTATATGTGAATCACACCTGAATCACACGTATTAATCACGTCATATGTGAATCACACGTAATATGTAAATCGCATGTTATATGTGAATCACATCTAACTTACAGTCATGAATCACGTTATATGTGAATCACAACTGAATCACACTTATGAATCACGTTATATGTGAATCACATCTGAACCACACGTATTAATCACGTCATATGGGAATCACACGTAATATGTGAATCACATGTTATATGTGAATCTCATCTGAATCTCACTTATGAATCATGTTATATGTGAATCATATCTAACTCAGTCATGAATCACGTTATATGTGAATCACATCTGAATCACACGTGTGAATTACGTTACATGTGAATCACGCTATATGTGAATCACATCTGAATCACATGTATGAATCACATACACACACATACGACACACGTAATTTACACATGACTTATGTGTGTTTCACATGAAAAGCAGATGTTCCACTCAAATGTAACTCGCATGTGATACGCGTGTCACTGATGTAATTTCCATGTGTTGCAGATTTGATTCACATGTTATTCACATTTGGATAACGAGACATGTTTTATTTGGATCACATAAAACCATGTGACGCACATGTAGGATTTTCCCGTGAGAGAAGTTTCACTGTATTCACTGAAACCAAGTTAGATTTGGAAACTGAAGACTCAAATTGTCCAAAAAATAGTTAAAAAATGTCTTTTAAAACAAAATGCATCTTCCCTAAATAACTCAGTTTTCACTGTCAGTACTGCTGCCGGGCAGCTTCTCATCGTGTGCACATTGCCTTCTGCATCAATGCTTCATGAGGCTAGCCAACTTACTAAAGTTCCTGTTTATGTTTCTACCTGTCCTCTGCATGCACATGTGTTCTGCACTGCAGTGAGATCACACAGCATGGACCACAGCAGCGGTACTACGATCCTGATCAAGCCCCACGAGACTGACACCACTACCCCTCCTCTGCAGAGCTACTCCAACCAGCGCCAGAGGAATGCACAGAATCCTGCCGTATAGTTATTTATCACAGTGTTTGCAGGTGAATTTCTCTGCACTAGATTATTTTGGCACAAATCAAACTCTGAAATAAAATCACAGTTGAAACAATGAGAACTTCTTCCTCTAATTATGCTATAGTGGGGATTTAAAAATACCTGGACCTAAATTATGCAGAGAAATTTGTCAGTTAATGAGTATTTGTTAAGACAAACATTTCAGAACTCCTTTTGTTTCCGTCTGTCACCCGATCATCTTACTGCCATGTTGTCATTTTAGCTAATTAGTTGTTGCAAATAAAAAGAAGTTTTACATATCTTTGTTCATCTTTTGCTGTCATTAAAATGAAAATATGCTTCTAAGAAAGTAGAGATATTCGGATTTTTCAGCATATTTGATGGCAGGGCAGAAACAAATCCCTGTATGAACTGATGAAAGTACTAATATGTGAGGTCATCCATCCATGTCCTGAAATCAAACTTAATATTTCACTTGCCACAAAGTTCCCTCTCAGTTGTAGCACTTTCCAGAAGTGCCGTTGTGAACAGTTTGAATTATGCATGTCACTTATCTAATTCCATCTAAAAGCCTGTCGTGCAGAAACAAAACCACTGTAAAATGTCTCAACAGGAACCCAAATAAAAACTGGTTATAAAAGCGCTTTTACTGACGACAATCACAGCTTATACTTACAACTGGAGGGAGGCGGTTTTTATAAAAGCTGTCAATCCCAAGAAGCTAGATTTTCATTCATATGAAAGAAAAGGTAAGTGGGGGTGTAATTTCGAGGGGAGAAAGGAAAAGCTCATGTGCACTGAGGGCAATGTAGTTTGAAACAGCATACGCTTCAAACTGTGATTTGTTTCAGATGAAATGTGTAATCCATCACCCTCTTGCTCTGGAAAACGTGTTTATCCTGCGGAATGAGGACAATTTGTCGCAGCGTTGATGCTTTCTGATTAAACTGCAGATTATTTTCACCTGATTATAATTCAGATTTTATATTTACACCGTTTTGTCTTGCAGTAGTTTCCTTTTCTCTGCCAGTAGGGGAAAGATTTGAGAGAGCATTTGTTTCAGGACTGTACCAGAAAACAACTTGTGTCTTCCTAGACTACAGAGTCCAGGGAGCCGTATGAGATTACGTACTAGCTTCTCTCATCAGTCCTTGCTTCTCTCAGGACTGGAAATGGACATGTGTCGCAGTTTTGTCCATTTTCCTGCTCAACTTCAGCGTGTATATGATCTCATCCAGAGCTGGCGTAAACAATTCCTCATCATCAGAGGCCTCAGCTGTCATCCAAACCCTCAAATAATAAAGAAGCTGATGGATTGGGGTCGGCTTGAATCCAGCTGGGGAAGCCAAAATGTAACTGTGACAATAAGCCAACAAAAATACTCTCACATGAAGACAGCATGATTTATGATTATTCTCACCCAGCATTACCAGATTCTCAGGTTTAGATGGCAAACATTCATTTAAAATGAAGATAAATGAATGAAACTGGATGTATTCCAGGTCACTGATGATCTAAAAGGTATTTAAGGTCCAAGTTTCATACACAAGAGTTAAAGAGCTGAAAGTGTCTGTACAGCTGTAGACATGCATAGATTCAGAATGCTCATTTACATAAGCCATTAAAGGTGCCATTGACCGCTGACTACAAAAAAACTGACCTGACAGTATCAAGAAATCAATTCACCCATGAAACTGTATCAGCGCAGCTTCCACATCCAAACAAGGTCTAAACATTTCTGCCAGGACTTGTTTGTTTGCAAACGGGCTGAACTCTGAGACAAAGTGAGTATTCAGTTGTTTAAAACACACTGCAGGACATGAGTTTTACTGGCCTCGTTTGTTTGGACAAACAGAGCAATGACCTCTTTCTCTCTAAGTTATTTTGAACAGTATCTTTATTGCTTTTTCACATTAAGTGAAGGCAAACAGAGGAAAGAAAAGAACAAGCAGAACAAAACAAGAACAGAACAGAAAGAAAAATGCCTACATGGTGGCTAAAAACAATACAAATGTATGTATAACCATACTGAAAACTCAAATAAAAATATGTTGAAGCCAAGTATTCAAGCAGTGAGACGTTACAGTGTGGTGTTTCATCGATATCACCGCTCAGGTGTGTGATTCTCTTGGCATGTCTGCCTGGATAAGTCCAGAGAGGCTTTCCTGCACAGTCTGTGCATTGGCAGAACAGATGTAACCCAAGAAATGGCTCCAAGTTTTAGAAAACAGTGCAGGTTTGTTTTCCATTCAAGTTATTTTTAATGAAAAACATGCATTTGCTTGACAATCGCCTTATTCATGAAAACTATGATGGTGAAATGGTAAAAATTCCCAACTGGTTAAACTGACTAAATCTCTTCAGAAATTTTCACTGGTAACATAAAAAATTCAAACTGGAAAATACAACTCCAACTATTTATAGATCTATTATATGAGCAGTTGATGAACAGATTTCTAAACCATCTGTGGATATGAAGATGCCAGGGCCGGACCAAGAGGGGAGGGCAACTGGTTTGATTGGACACTCCAGGTATCACCTCAGGTTATTGACCAGTCACTGAACTTATATTTTATACACTAAGTCTAAAAAAGATAAATTATTAGAATAACAAACCCTGTAACATCATTAAAATAACAATACTATGCCTAAATCATGAATAGTGTTCTCTGAGATGGGATGTCTTTGTAGAAAGTTCTGCAAAAAGAGCAACAAGAGTCACCAGAAGGTCTATTCGTCTAGCTTACCGCCTCTGTTTCTGTAGTTCAGTTTCACACAGCAGCAGAAGCTTGATTTGGTCATTTTAAAGAGTAAAACAAATAAACAGCAAACATTAAAAAAACTATTTATGCAATATTTACCAGTTAGACCATAATGCAATTTATTCATATAAACAATAAACAAGTCTGTCATTTGAAAATATGTAATTTCCTGAAATGTTGAAATGTGTGAACGGAGTTAAGAAGCTCCCACTGGACGTTCAACGTAGTTATCATCACGCAACTGGAACAATAAAGCTTATCATTTAATATTCAAAGTTCTTGTATTTATTTATTTATTTATTTATTTTTTGTAAAAAAAGGTGAAAACGATTTCGGCCCTCTGCTCCCACCAGCCATTTAATTCCTGCAAGACTTGCACCATATGCCCTTTAAAGATCCAGTGGTTGTTTAGTATGCACCGTAAATATTACGCCACTGCGGCTTCACTCTGTTGCCATCTGTCTTTGTGGAGTGAGTCCTTTTCAGATTTACCTGACTTTGAAAAGAGAAACTTCTGTGATAGTTGAAGTTGTTAATTAAACAGTTTTCAATGTCAGCAGAGTCACATGTGAACAGAAACCGCATTCATCAAATTCCATTTATTTATTGAAAGGTTTGCAGACATAAAAAGCTGCTAATTAGAAGATCTCATAAACTAGATGTCGAATATTGTTTTTTTTCTTTTAAAAATGACATTGATTTGACTTTTTTTTCCTCATGGACAAACAGTAAATGAAAAGACTTGTGAGAATCATAACATAGCAAACTGGGAACAAACATGAATGATAATCCACAGCAGCATTAAGGAGTTCAGTGGAGGTGAAATATTAAAACTGAATTTATTAAAGGCGTGAAGGCAAACATTAAATCCTCACATATTTGATAACAGGCAGTTATCATTTAAGCCAAGTAATGCCTTGAGTGGAAAGCCAAAGGAAATGTACTTTTGTGTGAGAGGGATTTACGGAACAAGAGCTTTTGTCTCAGCGTTTAGACGGGTTAATGCAATGCTGACCCTGACCAGTAAGCTTTGTGGTGTCACCTGGGTGTGACAGCGCAGTAGTGGGTAAACTAGTGGCTACAGGGTGCACTCCCTCTGTCTCATCTCCCTCAGTTCGTCTGTGTTTTTAGGCCTCTATCCCTGCTGTGTTTCCATCATCTGTGTCCTTTTCAAGCAGAACAAACAGTCATATAAAAAGGTAGGTCGCTTTGTCCTCTACTTAAGGTTTGGTTTTCCTGTTTGTTTATCTGTTTAGAAAGTGATTTTTTATTTTTATTTTTTTAATATTATTCTATTCATCTGCCTTCACACCAATTGGAGGGCTGGGCGGATCAATCCAAATATCAATAGCATTGATACGAAGGCTAATATCAGTATTGTCCGATGCTGTGATGAGGTCGATATTGCACACAGCTTTGGGGATAAAAAAGCCAACGAATGTAAATGAGAGCCAAGCAGAAGCTGGTTTTGCTTTGCTTTAGCTAATTTTCACTGTTTACATTTTCTTTTGTTTTCATTTCTTTAAAAAGTTTGTTTTAACTGCTCTCTGCATCCCAGTGTAATGTTTTTATGTAAAGTGCTTTGACTTGCCTTGTACATGAAGTGTGCTGAACAAATAAATTTGCCTCGAGTGAACACAGTCTTAGTTCGAAAGATTTCTGCACCCCACCAATCGTACCGAACCTGGCGAACTATCCTGGTGTGACGTTGAACGGTTGCTGGTCTGAGTATTACATCTACTGGGATTTTCACACACAGCCATCTCTAGGGTTCACAGAGAAGGTCTGATGAAGAGAAGATACCCAGTGAGTCGTCTGGACCAAAATGTCTTGGTGATGCCAGAGGTTGAACTGGGCAGACTGGTTGGAGATGATAGAAAGGCAACAGGAAGTCAAATCAGCAATGGTTCCAACCAAGGAATGCATAATAGCATCTACAAACACACACAAACACATCCACCACAGGTCCAGGGTTTGGTATAAAAGGAGTGTTCACCAAAAGTTCCGTTTTAAATACACAACACGTCCAGCCTGGAAGCAGATGGTCTCCAGCAGCAGAAGACCACACCAGGTTCCCTCCTGTCAGTAAGAACAGGAAACTGAGGCTACAATTCACACAGACTCACCAGAACTGGACAATAGAAGATGGAGAAACGTTGTCTTGTGTTATTTAATTACATCAGTGATATCAGCATCGAAGGATTCATCCTGATTAATTCCTCAGGTGGATGTTCAGATCAGCTGTGGCTCTTACATATTGACAAAACATCTTCATCAGACTTTTATCTAGGATTCAATTCTTCTTATAATATTTTTAAAATATCCCAGATGCTAATCCCATGATGCATGAAGTCAGCTTTGTTTTACCTTGAAATCAGCGACAGGTTTGCATCTGCTCCTGTTTATCATTATTTAAACCAGTCCTACCACAGCTTTTATATAAAAACTAGACTGAGTTTAGGATCATTGGGAAATCTGCCTCGTTTATGTTGGAAATGAAGTTTTCCATTGATTGACTTTTTACAGATGTCAGCTACAGTAGGTTGGGGTTGTACATATTGGCTTTAAAACATGCAGAAAGCACTTTATTCAACAAGACATTTTGACCAGCCACAGTAAAACTCTTAGGTAGATCTACAAAGACAGCAGTGCGGCCGGTTAGCTGGTGGCAAGTTAATAATAAAATCAACAACAGCAGTTGCAGCAATAATTGGTCTCTGGGCCGATCTGAAGCACGACTGCTGTCACTGAAGTAGCCTACATTATTATTCCCACAACACAACATGCAGTTGTGAGCTGTTAGACTTTATTTTGGACAGACAAACACATTAGAGCGCAGCTGAAATGAAACTTACTAAAAGCTTAGTAAAATATCAGAAACATTTAACTGTAAAAAAAAACAAAACAATACACATGCTCGGATAAGACGTATTATTAAATTTAGCAAAATATCTGTTTTGAAACAGCAAAAAAGTAGAGAATTTAATTGAGATGAAAAAAAGATTTATTTTAAATATAAAATACTATTTATGGAACATTTGGACAGTCGGTGTCCATGAATAATAAAATATGAACTTCTTAAGAATAAAAAGACAAAATTATCATTTCATGAATATTAACCAAAATGACAAGAGTTGGATTTAGGACATTAAATTAGACCCAGATGATTTTTAGTTTGGAAATGTTACAGTCAACATCTTTGAAATATGATGTTTCACATGTCAGTGCCTTCTTAAAAAACAAAACAAAAAAACAACAACAAAAAAAGAACACATCACCCATGACTTAAATACATATTTATGCTCCATGTTTTCAGTATGGAGCTAAGCTTGTTTCAGTGTAATCACCCTACTGCTCCCCGTAGACTGTAAACACACACACACTTTGAACAAACTGGAACAGCAAAACACAGTCAGGCTTTTCTGTATCTTCTACCTCACACAGCCCTGCAGCTTAATGCTAATTAGTACTGCCAGGCTAAAGGCTAACAGCCAGGCAATTATTACATCCTCCTTTTGCAACTGATTTTATAATAAACCAGCGACCAATATTGTTGGCTCCATCTCTAATTGTGAAATGAAATCACTTCTGGATGGAAAGACGACTGTGCTTTCTGAGCTGTCTAATGAAGAGGCTGCTGATGTTTAATATGAAGCAGAAAAACAACGGGAACCTTTCTGTTGACTGTAAGGAAAAGCTGCGAATAGAAATATTTATGAGTAATCTCGGGGATATCACAAGCTTATTTTGTCATTTATACTTTATTATGGTCACAAAATTAAATATTCATCACTTTAATGATTCATTTTTAATCATACCACTCCAGGCCATTATTCTAAATAAAACATGTTGACATACTGCACCAGGTTTACTGTAAATGTGGACGGTTCGACTGACTGCAGCCTCTCTGTGGATCCTCGCTGTATCATACCTTGATGTTATAGCAGCATCTGAGTTATGAGGCAAAAACTGCAAACTTATTTTAAACTATTTTTGAGAACTTCTTGTAATGATTGAAAAAACAAATATTGGTTAAAAAAAAAAAAAATGGTGCAGCAACAGATATTCTCCAGAGGACGGGTTGGGCAACAGTTTTTCTCCTGACCGGAGACCCTGAGGCCAGACCCAGAGTCGCCAGTAGGACTGCAACTAATGACTATTTTAATAGTCGACTAGTCTAATCATTTTTTTGTTTTTTTTAATTTAGCATGAGGTTGCTTTAATTATGTGGCAAATGATGATAAACAGAAGAAAGATGGTATTGCAAGCAAAAAAAAAATCTATTTTAATCAACTTTGCTGCTGAAAGGCGGGTTTATGAAAAGTAAACAAAAATGTCCGGAATCATAAAACCATCTGCGCTCAGTCAGTATAGACATGAATCCATAAATAAATAAATCTGTCCATTTTATAAGGACAGAGTAATGTTTTTTTGTTTTTTTTTTAAATAGCAAATAAATATTAAAATCAAGTAAACACTTTTCTTTTACACTAAACCAAGGGCAGGTCCATTAGCAGCAGTAAAACAGTAAATAAAACTTATTTTATGAGGTACATTCAGTGGTCAGCTGCACAGTTTTTGCAAGAGAACTTCACAATTGAGTCTGAAATCTGACGGTTTTAATGACATTTATAGCTGAAAATAAAGCAGTCAGAGTTGTCCGAATAAACTGAGTGAAATAAGTGGCTTCATATCGTAGATCAACATCTCTAAGACTGACTCTGTGAGGGCTGTCGCCTGTTGCAGGGTCTGCTTCCTCTGCAGGAAGGCTCCATGGAGGCTCTCTTCTTCGGACTGCATGCATTTAATCTAAAATATTTTATTCAGTCCGTCAGACAATACTAAACGCCTGACGTGCTTCCTCTTTAAATGCTCATGCATCACCGACGTGCTTGCAAACTGGCTTTTAAATTTTCCCCAAACTTGAGACGTTTTGGTGTGCTTTGTTGAGGACGCCGTCATTTCTGTGTACATTACTACAGAGCAGAGATGCTATTGCACATGCGTGTGACTTGGCAGAGATTATAATGAAGTGAGATGCTTCACTCTGTTGAAAAAAAACGCGTCTGACGACAACAGTCAACAATGGAATTCATTGTTGACTGTTTTCATTGTCGAATTTTGTCGACGAATCGTTGCAGCCCCAGTCACCAGTGAGTTGGAAGAGTTGTCCAACGCTGGGACAGCAGGCTGTTTCTGCTCCCTCTGTTGCTACAAAAACTCTGAAATGGTCAAAAACTTAAGAAATGCATAGATTCACCTGCAAAAGATTCAGTTGGAACTGACAGATGAGTTTTATCCATGATTTCGTCCAAAATGAGACTAAATACTTAAATATTTGTCCAGAAAAAGAGCTGTGTTAATTTCTATTAACAAATATTCAATCATTAATAGCCAGCAAGCTTAGACTTAAAAACTGGAATGGAAGCGGTCCATCTCTGCCTTATTTCTGTAAATTTTGTGCATCATAGAAATATAAACATATTTCTGTACAACTTCTGCCGTTAAAGGGCAGTAATAACTAATAAAAATGTTGAAATGATGCCTTTAATTATAAAATAATGCCAAAAATCTAAACTAATTCAGGTTTTATTTTACTAAATGAAACCTTCTTAAGCAGAAAAATAATGTGATCCATCCATGCATTGGTAAATGAGGAATTATTTGTTGTTTTCTAGCTCAGATTTCTCCTCCGTCTTCCAGTATCTGTTTAGTTGTGATCATCGCCTCAGTTTGCTTCTTCCAGACATGTCCTCTTGTTAAACACAGATTTTGCTAAAAGTGTTTGATAACTTTTTGTTGTTAGAAATTAAATGGATAGTCAAGTTTGAAATTAATTTTTTTAAAACCTTGGCTTACAAAAACACGTACTTTTTTTTTTTTTTTCAGCACTGAATGTCATTTCAAACTAACCCCAATCAGCAGTTTCAATGCAAAACCCGCCAGAGGGCTTTCACCACTCATACAACTAATTAAACTTCACAGTTTGTCTGAATGTCTATCCAAGCGGATAGAGCAAACAGATACACATCTTTCCAACAATGAGGGAACACATAATTATCAGTTTGCCAAATATGAAACAAAAACAAACTGTTTCTGTTTGGGATCAAAACTTTGTCAAGTGGGGTTCCACATGCAGACTTCCCACAGAAGATCGCCACAACATTTAACCGCTGATTCTGTTGATTTGATTCCATTTTCGTAATGCCATACTAGAAGAAAATACATTTATAGCTTATGTATATGATGAAAACTAGTTTTTGTGTTATATAAAAGCTATCAGAAGACTTTCACATCCTGTTCTTCTTTTTAATGTTTTTATTTCTAGGGAAAAATCTTACTGCAGCTAACCTGCTGTGTCTTCACACGGGAAACAAGGCACCAATTAACCAGAGGAAGGGCTTGCATTTAATACTTTTAACAGCAGATGGGATATGTAAAGGTTTGTGCTTTAGTCTGCTGTTTTCTTTTCCATGATAAAGAAAAGTCTTCAATTTGCTTTATGTCAAGATGTGTAATTATGCTCTCCAGCAGAAAGAGGTGGTTCGATTTTTTTCTACTATATATTCCTTGGAAATCATATTTTAATTAGATCTCTGTGTTTTTTTCCTGGTAGAAAAACCTGCATTCATAGGAAAAGAAGCAGGATTTAAATCAGCCAGGGGTTCATGACCCGTAAATGTCATGGTTTAACTATCATGTTTTATCTTATTGTATGGTTTGGGCTTTTCTTTTCATTTATTTTCATTACCTTTATTGTGGTTAGTTGTTTACATTTTATTGCAGATGCCATTGTGTAGCACTTCCTGTTTCAGCACCAAAGCTATTTATTCATTTAATATATATATCATATATAAATACAACTGTGAAGTTATGTATTTTATAGTATTTTGAAATAAAAAAAAAATCTCCTTTGGTGAGTCCCAGTTTTACAAAACACTGAAACAATTGTTTAGTTTATTGTATGATTTGTTGTAGAAACAACTTGTACTTGTGTGCTGTGTTGTAAATTAAGCCTTTTAAGAAACTTTATTCCTATAAAATGTTGGAAAATAATCTCAGTTGAAAATAGGCTAAATTATGTTCTGCAAGCTTATTTCTTTAAGTCAGTTAACCTAATATTAAAGTAAATATGTCCACGTGGTTTTAAGGGAATTTGATTATGCAAACTTGTTTATTTATTTATGTACATTAGCACACATATAGCATATAAAGATGTATTTTAGGAAAGAATTTAGAGATTCGAAATGGTCAGTAGATGAAGAAAATACTCAAGAAATTTGAGGTCCAACCATTTTCAGAGCGTTAAACTTTAAAATGAAATAAGGGAGGAAAAAAATTAGACATTTACACACATAGAAGTAAAGCAAATTAAAAAGCTGCTCAAATGGGTGGCAGTGGGGGGTTGAAGCACATTTAGCACAGGCAGGGTTTCTTTGTGTTGGCTGGCTTCACCCCCCGTAAGGAAAATTGGCCTTTACAGTGGTGGTTCTTTGTTAACCCAGGCTTTCTTCTTCTTCCCTCTATCATCAGCCTTTTCACACTTCATCTGTCTGAGCTGTAGCACATACCTGATTTAATTAAAACAAAGTGTTTTGCAAATCAGTATTTTTTTTTCTTTTTAATATTCACAAGAAAAGTATTAGCGAGCAGGAAGCCACACAGCTGGAGTTCATGAAGCTGAAGAAAAATGTTGGCTGAAAACTGTTAATCATCAATCTAGAAGCTGATTTGAGACAAATACCATCAAATTTCCAATCTATTTGGTGAGCTGTAATATTAACAGTAAAAACACTTTTGGGCAACAAATAGGGTCAAAATGATCCGCCTTTTTCCTACATTTGCTGCACCACAGTTTGAATATGTATGTTGCCATGGCAACGCAATGCACACAGCTGCTGTCTTGTAGCTGCATGTCTTCCTTCTGCGGCCTTATTAACAGACTTTTAATAAGGCCATAGACACAGGGGCAATTCTCGGGTCGACTAGGGCCCCAGGCAGAATTTGAGGGTGTTACTCATCAGTCTTAAGACCTTTACACATTTACTTCCAATACTTTTTCTAAATAATCTGCACAGCAGTCACACAAGAACAAAATGACGTTTTGTTCTTGTGGACTCAAGGACAAAAAAAATTCTCGCTTCTTGCGGTGTATCTAAAAAGCTTGACTGTTGTGCTTGAATTTAATTTTGTCTCAGTAAATTTTTGTTTTTATTTATTCTTAACTTTGTGACACTCGAGGTATTCAAGAGGAGGACAGACTAAGCTGCTCTGAGCTAAATTAGCTCGGAATCATCTGGACTACATCCCAATGTCTTGGTTCCTTTTTGTTTCCCTTTCCTTCAGTATTTTTTTCTCACTTTTACCTCAAGTTGTGGTTAAAAACGAGTGGTGGTGTTGAGGTCCCTTTACACTAACTGCTGTCCTGCTTGGCCCCCTTCTGACTGAAGATCCCAAACATTTGTCTGCAAGTATCGCGCTAGCTAGCTTTGTATGAACTGTTTATAGAGGAGAGAGCTACATGTAAAAGATTTATTTAGCTAAATAAAGTTATTTAGCTGAATAAACTATTCATGTGTTGCTTACTTTCCATTAGCAGTGTATTCTGGTCAGATTTCATGTTTCAATGTTTCACCTACATTCTATCAATATGCTGTGTCCTGTTAGCACTGTGTGGTATTTTCCAAAGTGCATCACTGTGGCAGCAATAAATAGCAGTGAAACTAAAAGAGATACAAAAATACTCTTAATTAGAGTCCCATCTTACTTGAACAGGTAAGTAAAATGTACATACAAATGCTTATTTTGACAAGTTAAATGGCATCTTTGTAGCAGCAAAGTATGCAGCACAATATCTGAAGCTACACAAATTTATTCATATTACAGTAATAATTTAGCACATTTTGAATAAAATATTCTTATCATCTGTGAGGCATGTAAACAACTTCTAGTACTTACAGCCATTGCTTCTTGAAGAACCAGCACAAAGGATGGCTTTGGATTCACTGAAGTAACACACAGGTGCAGTCATGACCTGTCCTATTCAGAGCTTTTCTTACTTCCTATTTCCTGTTTTCCATCAGATGTCAAAATAAAGTTCCACTGCTCTAACTTCAACTTTCTGTTTGTCACATTACAAAATAAAAGTCTCACATTTAGCTTGTTTCCTTTTTAGTAAATAATTCCAACATAACTTTCAGCAGAACACTTTGTCATATTATAGAAAATACAGTCAGGGCAGAAAATGCTGCGCACATTATATTTTAAATGACTATTCAATCAGATCAATTTTGTGTCTATGAACCAGGACTTATATCAGTATCAATTAAATTGGGAATTTTCATGCAATTTTCATAACTTGCCATCAATAACACAACTACTGATGATAAATGAGAAGTAAAAACTTTTAGAAAAAGAGCAAGGTGTTATACATTTAACTTTTAGGCAAAAACTAGGTCAATAAAAAGGAAAGTTAACATCAGCCTTTTCATGTGTTCTTGCAGTTCAAAGTAGCAAAATATTTCTTTTTCTTTAGTAGAAGTAAATGTTTCAAATGTTGATTTGACAATCTCATGGCCACAGAATGACACCATCAGCATTTAGCCCGGGTCCCAGTAGTCCTAGCTTTCATCATGTAATTCTGTGTCACTGGATATGAAATCTTCTGGGGAAAAAAATGAAAGATTGATTCATAGAACAAAGGAAGAGGACAGCACTTTTGTTTTCTCAGCATCTATCAGTGGTTTTCCCCAGGTAACAGTGACGGTGGAAGAAGCAGTTAATTGTGGATTCTCTACCTGACAAATGAAATGAAGCCCCTTTGTTCGCAAGACGTGTCAAGGGGGGTGTGGGGTGGCAGATATGTGATAAAATAAGAGAACATCCCCAATGCACACATGGAGTGAGCTCCGTTAAGAACCATTTTGTGTTTGTATGAATCCATCAAAATCAGTATATAAAAAAATTACCCATCTTTTTAATGAAATCCCAGGTTTCTGGCCCAGATTGGGGGTCCGATAATGGGTTAGACAATATAAAATCTTATTTCAGACATATTTTTTTTACCCTTCCAGTGAATTTGTTCTCCTTTACTTCATACACTGTGTTTCTGATCGCTTATCTAATGTAAAGTTTAATTGTTTCTTCTGTTAGGAAATGGTTTATTTAGCCCCCTGTTGCTAATCCTTCTGCTTCGTCTGCTCCAGAAATAAGAAATCCATGTAAAATTAAAGAACTAATCCAGCAAACAGGTCTAAATGTGTATAAATAGCATGTCACTTCAAGAACCTTTTTGCGTGCCATAGACAGCTGAACTGGACCTCCAGCACATCTTCTGGCTCCATGGTCTCCCCTCTGATGTGATCTTCGATCTGTTTTCAATCTTTTGTCTGGTTTCCAACCCCAGTCCAATAGCTGAACTGAGAGTAAACTTGGAAATAAAGATGACTGCGCTGAAAGAAGCCAGGCCTTCACGGTCCTGGTCTCAGAAGTCATTTGGGTCAAATACACCCACAGCAAACCTACTAGCACAAGCACTGGTCTATCCCCATTCCAGTCCGTTTATACATTACAGACGCCATTGTTTCCCTTGAGAAGGAGGTCTCTTGCCCATCAGTTCCAGCCTTTATCTACTGCTGCCTGGCCAGGACACAAGCCAACACAGAGCTAATTGGTTCAGCTGACTGGAATGCCATATCTGCCAGCTGATAACATACCAACTTCCCAAGCCAGTCAAATGGTGTGACTTTTAACCCAAAATCTTTTTGTTCAAGTCAAGTCTAACAAGCTGATATCCCCATGCATCAGCCCAACTGATATCCTGAACATCATTAATGTTTCGATGATTAAACTCTTGCTCCACTGGTCCATATGAATACACCCCGTGTTCTTTGTTGCAAGGGTCAAAGCAGAGATAAGTCAAATGTTACAAGCTGATCCAACCCCATTGTAGGATCAGGCTGCACTACTTGGAGACTAGGGGAGGTATGTCCTCAGGAGAACTCATGGATTAGTTGATTTTCTTATTAGAGTTCCACCACTCCAACAAGCCCTCCAGTTTCACCAATCCTTAAGAGGACCTATTGTCAGCTGTTGATGGTGATGACTCAGCTCCACACACTGAAGAAGAGGCGGAGATGGGTAAATTGCATTTTGAGCTTTTGGTAAGCTACCTCACGCCATACCAAGCAAAAAGGGAAGGTAGTAAAGGGAGAAATGTCATTTTCTCACAGTGCACAGTGTGAATGGTGAAAACCAAAGAATGTGTAAGACTTGGCGTGCAATAAAAACAGCTTACATGAGAACATGCTGAAGTAGGCCTCCCTCTTCCCGACATAATGCTGGCTATTTTAATCTAGTTTAGCGTAATCCTAGGCTACATAGATCCTGCCTGGCTGGTAAATAAATAATTGCCTCAAAATAGACATACATTTCCAAAAACCTGCTGTTGTTCAGCAAGATTTCTAAAAAGCTTTACTGTCAACTTCACAGCACAAAATGAAAGACAATATACAAATGTGCATTTCCTGTCAGGTCACAGGCAAATCATACTTTTTAGTTTTTTTCAGAATATTATGATATTATACGGTTGTTACCATTTAACTGGTTGAATGGACCATCCTACCACAATGTATTTAATTGTGATGTCAAGTTTGCATAAGCCAAAGCTGAGGTAATTGGACACATTTAAACTTCTCGATTTAAAATAGTCTTCAGGTCAGCTTCTTGTCCAGAACAGCTTTTTTTCTTACCATTTAAGTATTGGCTCAAATTTGTCACAAAGATTATGCAGCCGTAAATAAACATCTGCATAAACTGCAGTAAACTATTTCATAAGGATTAGGACGATCTAAAAAGGTTTATTTTACAAAATATCTTTAACACTCTGTCCAAGGATGCAAAGCACAAAACTGAGTGAAATACTCGGAAGTTGTACTTGCTAATTTTATCCCTTCATTATTTTATTCTTCATTATGTATCATTATACTGATCAGGGGAGGAATTTCATTGTTGCCATGACAGCTGACCCTACAGACCTTCTATCTAACTATCTATCTATCTATCTATCTATCTATCTATCTATCTATCTATCTACCTACCTATCTATACTAATTTTCATAGGCTGAACATTACCCAGAAATTTAATTACTTTTTATTTGTTATAATTTACTCAAGTCATCTGCGGGCCTAAATTAGATCAGTTATGTTTGGTGTTTGTTGACTGCTGGTGTTTAAGTGACCCGAATAGAAAAATCATCAGCCTGTTGAAATTGAAACAAATATTTTCTCCAGCTACCCTTGTGGCATACTATTGGAACACATCTTTACATATTGTTAATATGATGCTTATATACAATTTAGATATATTTGATTGCCCTCCTGTCCTGATATTTGGCATTTGTTTCTTCAAAAAGTTGAAAACACCTAAAGTAACAAAATTCCATGCCTGATAAGAATCATATTACTTTAGCATTTATATATATATATATATATATATATATATATATATATATATATATATATATATATATATATATATATATATATATATGTGTGTGTGTGTGTGTGTGTGTGTGTGTGTGTGTATTCTAAATGTATGAAGTGAATGCATTTATTGTACCATGTAGTTTTAATTAATTTAAAAAGTTTTATTCCATTTTAGTTTTGTTTAATTTATTCATCAGTATAATTTAATATTGTTTTAACAGCATTTCTTTTAAATATTGATGGACTTGAGATTCATTTAAATTCCCCATTGCCTTTACAATGAAGATAATAATGCACACTGTACAATTGTGATTTCCCTTTTAGGGTCAAGAAGCATCAATGTCAAAATAATAATAATGGAAAAGTGCCATTAACTAATTGTGTCATGTTGACAGAAAAACAAATTGGTGTCATTCATCCGGAATAGTTCATTTTAAGGATGAATGACACCAAACACCCCCCAAAAAAGCTAGTTCATCCTAGAGCATTCAAATTGAACATGCACTACATATGTTGAATTACATAATCAGCATATTATCTTCATGATAAGGAAGCTTTTTGGAGCGCACTCACACTTTTGAGCTTAACAGCTATATTCATGGAGATGTATGTTTTCTATGTTCTATGCTTTAGTCTTGGGATGCCATGCTCCATGCAGAAATCTGTCTGTCCTTATCAACTGCTCTCACAGAGTGCTAAAGTCTCAAGAAATTCAGTGTGACAATGGAGTGTGAAATTACCCTGCCTGTGTTGCATCAGCCTGGTAATTCTACCTGATGATAATTAATAACGATCCACCAGTGAGGCATTCATGCACAGCAACTCAGCTGCACCCCTGTGGCATTTGACAAAGCCAGCGTGGAGACAGTGGTTACACATGTGAGATGAAAGGAAACATGATGTGAACTGGGAATGTCTGTTGCATTCAAGCTTCATCAGGTGTGCGACTGGCTTCATAATATCTAAAGAAAAAAAAAAAAAAAAAGGCTGAGGGGCGTAACCGCATGCAGCTACGGGTTTGTCAGTAATGGTCTGATACAGGAACTTTAGTCGGGAAGGATTTAGGCAGCTCTCAACTCTCAGGAGAGATCACAAGCCATTAGCTGCTGCTTTAGGGACCAAAGAGCCCGAGTCTGTTGAACAGTTCATTAATGTTTTTGCTCCTTTGAAACCTGAAGGAAGAGTAGCGGAAATGTGCCCAGAGGCATCACTCTGCAGGTGACTTGCATTAGAACAAAGGACATTTAAGCTATAATTGAGCGAGACAAGAGAAAAAACTGCCGCATGCATTTCTATAAATACATCTGTGTATTCACACAAGCAGTGTTGGACTGAAAGAGGATCTGCTTACAGATAATAGCACCATTATCTCCACAATGAACCAAAGATTAACCTGTTTGTCACAAGGCTGATATTACATATCTTACCTGATAAGGAGCAACTCTTGACTTAATTTACAACAATCTTAATAACATTCCTGGGATCAAAGACTGTTCTGTTACCTATTCTGGCTTATTCAGGCGTATATCAGAACAGAAAATCCTCCTGGTGCCACGATGTGACAGAATTTCACCCCGTAGACTCATGAAGGAACAGCAGCACTTAATGACAGCCGAGCTTCTAAGCTTAGCTTCTGACAGCCATGTCCACCTACACGAATAACTTACTGTCATCTCCTGTCGTGTAACCTTACAGATGACAGCCACCTAGCATTTTCACTGTACACATGCCCTGTCATTTCTGGAGGGTTTGAACATCAATACTGACGGAGGATGTGACATGAAAAGCTGCAGTTTAGGAGCAACAGGGATTTGGCCTTAAAACAGATGTGGGCAGCAGAAGAAGAGTTGGGCAACACACCGACACCACGCCAGCATAAAGCTGACTTACAGCAAGAAACTGACTGATGTGAATTTTCTTCTGAATCTTTTGGGAAAACTGTACGTTTGTAAAGTCAGAGCTGATGTTTTATGATCTGTGGCCCAATCAGCTTGCTTTCATGACTCCTTTTTTGGATGTGAGCTGTTTTCTGTTGAGCGTAGATTTGTACAGTTTTTATTTTTCCATCTTTTTTCCTTTACTCCCTTTGTGGTTGAGATTTCCTGCTGGGCGTGGTGGTGGCGGTGGTGCTAATGCAAGATTCAACCTACTTGCTTCCTGCTTTAACAAATAAATAACTGAGTTTTCTGCTTGTCAGAACAAATATAAGAAAAGATGTTACAGGTTTCCACATGGGACGTAGAAGTAGTAAAGAAGTTACATGGGAAATAAGCTGCATCAGTGATCATAACCATCTAAATTCAAATTGAATCGTGAAGTGCCAAAAGATTCCTATCTCGACTGGCAACCCAACAGCTTTGCATTTTGGCTCAGCTGTCTTTACTCCAGGATCAGAGCCTGCATCCCTGCCCTGATCTGCTCGCCAATCTTCCTCTTCATTCAGTTTCCTGCTCGTCAACGAGACGCACATTTACCTCTTCAGTTCAGGCAACAACTTCCTGACTGAGCTGTTTATATGCTACAGCTGTCCGGCCGCACACAGTACGAAGGAAACTGAACTTCCCTCGATGATGTTCATTCATGTTTTCTGTCCAACTGAAAGAATTTATTCCTTTTTTTTTTTTTTCTTTTTATTATTGTTCAAGTCAATTACTTAAGTATTTTTACTTTTTCTGCCTGAAAAAATTAATACAATAAGTTCACATCATACTGTGTTTGTAATACATCTACTTGTAGCTTACAATTAGAATATGAAGTTTTCTCTTATTTCCCTCTTTTTGCTTCATATAAATTTTAATTATAATGTTTCAGATCTGTTAACTTTATTATTTTTGTAGAGAAAATAAACATACTGTTCTGGTAATAATTTACATAATCATTTCTTTTAAAGAAAAATGTGGGGGTGGTTATTGGTCATAAATGAAAATAGAAACAACACATTTATTATATCTAAGTAAAGATTTTTTTCTACATAAACTATTGATGAAAAAGTCCTACAAAAACCAGCCATATGGGTTATTAGTGAGACAGATTATTGTGCACATACTCACCTGCTGTTTATGAAATCACATGTTGTATAATTTAATGATTTGGTATATCACAAACTAATGCAAATAATATATTAAGATAAATTAAAGGAACTTCCAGTCAGATTACAAAGCTTTGTTTTTTTTTCATCTTAATAGACAAAGGTAGGATTTACGAGACGAGGAAATTTGCGACACCAAAAGCCAAACAAGGATCTAACAGCAGATATCTGTTCAGGTTTCAGCATAGCATGTTGCAAATGTAAATGTAGGAACCTATAGTATATTTTTGGGTTGAAAAGGATGCTTTAAAAAATATTTTTGAGGGCTACAATGAAGGATTTTGTGTTATTTATCTTACAATGCTGATTTATTCTTCTTCTACTTTCATTGCTATTTTAATCTTTTCTTCAGCTTTTCTTTCTTTTTCTTTTTTTTGGTAAAACTATAAATGACAACAGGCAGCATCACATAGTTAAATAAGACATGTTCAATTATAAGCACTACATGTCAGACTGCCTTTTCAGTCACTATATGTTTGTACTAAACACATTTGTTGTTAATTATTTGACAGAATGAACATACATCCATATATATATATATATATATATATATATATATATATATATATATATATATATATATATATATACATATACATATATATATATATATATATATATATATATATATATATATATATATATATATATATATATATATATATGCCTTTTTAAATATATTTGCATGTCTCTACTTTTTTTTATTTGGACCTAGAGTCTGAATAAAGAATGTCTATATACTGTATAAGATGTTTGCCATTAGAACAAGGCCAAACAATCTTTATATGATTTTGTGTTTTTTGCAAACATAACATAGGTTGGAGACAGCAGAATCCCTCAGAAAATCCCTCGAACCTGCGTAAGCAGTTCAAAAGCGGCCTGTCAAAGTGCTGCGATCTGACACGTTGACATTGAAACAGAGCTCAAGATTCCTTATTTATTCCGTCACATGTGCCTGCGTTGCATCACTGGCAATATGCATCTTGGTTCAGAGACACATCTAAAGGCGCTGGTTAAGACGAAAGGGAGATCAATAAATCGAGCGCACGTCCTAACTCACATTTCAGCTCAAAGCTGACTTTTCTGTTTTTTTCTGAGCCGAAGCAGCGGGGTCAGTGCCTGATCGTTACTTGTTTGCCATGAGTGGATACAGAAAAATACACATCTGCTATTGTAAACCAATATCCCTTTAACACGAGTTTTGTTTGTAAAAATTAATCACTGTAGTCTCCTTTCATCTTTGGTTTTGTTGCATGCGTAGATAACGTCAGTTTGAGTGCTATAAAAAAGACTAAAAGAGAAAAAGAAGAACTTGGAGCTGATGACAGACCTTGAAGGTCTCACAAGTCTTATAATGAGTGAGCTGAGACAAGTACATAGAAGATGGATGCTAATTATGCCTTCTGTATCTGATAAAAGATCAAGAGCTAAAAGAAAAATGGTGACAGAGGATGAAGATTTATCTGTGATTTAATATGATAAAATTTGATATAAATGAATGAAATTAAGTTTTGAGTTATACAAAATAGAGATTAATTTATCTTTTTACAGTCATATAACGTTACAAAAGGGTGATTAAATTGAAAGTTTGTTTTTACCTTACGCACATTGTAGTACTATTTACAATACCTCAGTCTAAGTTTATATTTATTACTGCAGCTTGCTGCAGCAAACTGTAAATGTGTTCGGGGGGGGGGGTATCGATACCTTGGGGTCAATACTTCAATATCTGTCCATCAAAATATCAGATTAATTTCTTTTTGAGTATCAAGTAACCACTCTGCTGATACAAAACATGCCATTTGTTTTCACTTTAGGTTTTCATGGATAAAACTGCATGTGAAGCCCAGAAACAGCGTGTTTATTTTCTGTCACATGATTATGGTGGCCTATCAGGTATCATGATGTCATTAGGTTTAAAAAAATTATAATAATAATAATAACCATGGTATGATATCACATAATCCTGCTACTGTTAGTAATAATGACATTTCATTCTGATATTTATTGATTTAATGCATTCATTGTGCATTTATCATATTTCTTATTTCATTTAATGTAAAAAAAAAAACCAAAAAAAAACAAAACAAAACATATTAATTCATTGAATTGCTTTATCTTTTTTATGCTTTTGTTGAATTTACTCAGTACAGTTCAGTACTGTTTAAAAATCATTTCTTTCCAGGATTAATGTTCTTGAGATTTATCTAAATTCCATATTTCCGTTCCAATAATGGTGTTAATTCATAACGTAAAACTGGGATTTTCTGTTAAGCGGCTAGAAGTATTGATAATGTTGATGAAAAAAGGCCATAAACTGATGGTTTGGTATCGACAGGAAAGGCTTTGGTATGGTCCATCGCCAGCACAGTCTGGCTGTTTGCAGAATCATCTGACAGCATGAAGCTTTCTGGTTTGAATCTTGGCTGGAGCCTTTACATGTGCAGTTTATATAATCTCCCTGTTCGTGTCTGTGGCCTGTCAAAGTACTTTGACCTCCTCCCACAAACATGGATGTAGCCTGGATCTAAATGCAGGAGAAGAAGGAAGGCAGGTGGGGGAACGTAACTCTGCAGCACAACCAGGATGAACAATGAACCAAATAGAAACCAACAAAAACAAAACGCTAATCTCAGATTAAGTCAACTTTATTCATAAGGAGCATCTAAAACTAGAGCTTTGTCAGGAGTTTACAGCATAAAACGTGTATGAAGATAAGACCGACTGAATAAACTGGATGAACTGATGGACTCACTGAAGCTGACAAGTAGACAATAACCTGATAACAAACCAGGAAAAAACAGAGGATGAACTCAGGGATTAGCTTGGATTAAATAAACAGGTGTAATAATCACAAACCAAGAACCAGGTGCACCACAGGACCAGGAACTAAAGACAAAATAGGGGAAAACCTGTATAAATAAGGCCTGAACAACATGGACACAACTGGAAGTAAAAAGCCAACAGAAACCCAGCAAGAACTAAACCAAACCTAGTTTGACAGGTGGTCCTAAATTCACTGTGGGTGTGGACGGTAGTTAACCCTTTGAAGGACTTGACCAAAATGCACCCCGCCTCTTGCCCAGTGCAGCCCCCCTCCCCATGCAAAGCTGAAGCAGATTAAGCAGAGTAGTTGCATATAAAGTACAACATATTATAATCAACAAGTTAGATCTCTTATTTCAGACTGTACTGAACTGTTAGACATGTCTGTAAGTCCAGAATCAAATCAAACTTTATTTATGAAGAGCTTTTCATGCAACCATCAACACAAAATGCTGTACATAATAAAAACAATTTCTGAATATTAAAGTAAAAAAGCCTTCACACACCAAAACATATATACCATATACAACATGTATAACATGTATACCATAACAATTTAACAACAGAAACAACCCTGCAGACCAAGCAAGCAGAGCCCCCGATGTGGAGGACCCCCACAAAGAAAACATTTATATGTTTTATATTAAATCAATCTAAACATAATAAGAACATAAGATAAAAGAAACAACAATTAAATTAAATTAAATTAAATTAAATTAAATTAAATTAGATTCAATTAAATTAAATTAAATTAAATTAGATTAAATTAAAGTGGCTCTATGATGCATAATTCAGTCTAATTTATTTTAATAAGCAATTTCAGAAGGGCAAGAAATAATCAATCATTTTCCACAAACCCCTTCATTCATGTTGTACTGATCCTCTCCAATCAGCCTCTGCCAGAAACAGGTGAACAGAGAAAGCTCCGCCCCATGTCCTGCCTGCGTGCTGCGTCTGATTGGTCAACTGCTAGAAGTAGTTATACTGAGCAGTAAATGTGGGCGTGGCTTTCTTCTAGTTAACGTATACAACCTGGAGAAGATGACCAATCACTGACCCCCTCCCCCGGGACGTCACTAAAATTTCAAAGTAGAAAAAACTCTATAAAACCAATCATTTCCATCGCCATGGAAACCAAACCTGGAAAACTCAAACATACGTTTAGCTGACAAAAAACGGCGCCGCTCACATGTCTGATGAGTATTCAACAGTATAACACTGTAGAAAGCTCAGGAAACTAGAAACAGCATCACAGAGCTGCTTTAAAATAAAAACATTTGGTGTTTCTGCAGCTGTGAGAGTTTGGCCGTGTCTGCTCTTATCTGTGGCAGCGAGAAATGTTGGAGATGTGAAAACCAGACTGTGCAAACACTGCAGTCGAGCCGGAGAACGTTTATTACAGTGAAGAACTTTGCAACAGATGTGAGAATAACAGCTACTAAATTACTCAGCATGAGGGCAAAAAAAAAAAAAAAAAAAAATTAAATGTGGATAAAAAATACGAAAAATACAAGAGCTGGTGAGTTTGGCTGTTCTTACTGGTTTTCTGCTGGAAGCGAAGGCTACGCTGTGGTGTGTGTGTATGTACAGAACATGAGACATTTGACTGAACACAAACTTTTCTGGAGAAGATTTATTCTGGTAAAATGCAAAATATTTCCTATTGGTCAGTCAGGATTTAGCCAGCGCTGGACATGCTGTTTCATCACACACCTGGTGCCCAGGTGTTGCAGTTGGAGGATTTTATTTGTACAACCACCTCGGTCCTGTGAAGATGTTTCCCCAGGCTAGTGAAAGGTTGAACATTAATGCAGATTTAGAAGTGATCACATTCATCAGAGTCTGCAAACCGAAGCTCCGCTGCCATGTTGTTATGTTGTCTTCTCCTGCAACGCTTCCAAACAATCAATACTCTCCATCATCTTTCTCTAATTTTACAGACACGAACTTTAACATTTAACATGCTGATGCCTGGAGAGTCTGAAATGCAACTGCTGGGATTTTACCAGTTCCTCTGAGCATTGCGCAGTCTGACCTCAGCTGGGAACCTCTGGGAAGATTGGCTGCTGTCCACGATGATTTCCACTTGTGAATGATCCGTCTGATGGACTGCAAACAGTCTAGAAATAAACTCGTAGCCCTTCCTGAGCAGCAACAGTTACTTCTCTAACATCGTTGCTGGTGTCTTTCCTCCTGGGCATTGCCACGCCTCTGAATGTTCGAACCATACAAACCACCAAAACCCAAGTTTTTATGGTGGTACTACTGGTTACGCTCTGAACTCTTCTGGGAAGGTTTAACTTAGTTTTCTCTGTATTTCAGATGAGTAATTGGTCATTAAATAATTACACATTGTAACATCTCATGTTTGTATTGATCCGAAGCGGCACTGACTGAAGATTTAGATCTGCTTCCAGAGTAATGCAGCATTTGTGTTAGCATAGTAACCTCCACACTCCTGCCTCCCTGCATTGCAAAGAGCACTGAGAAGCAGTCTTGCTTCAAAGAGGCAAAACAACTCAGTGAACAAAAGAATAGATTTATAGACGTTTCTCTCGTCTCGTCAGATTGGACTGAAAAGTAACTGCAGCGGCATTGTGATGCTCTCCCTCCGTGCATGCTCAATCTAAGGGCACCTGGTTTGGAGACTGACCCCACCTTGGAAACAAAAGGATTACCTCACCGCTATTTTTAACCGGTAATGAAAGCATTCTCTGTCAGGGTTTTCATATAGTAATGACTTCTAACTGCTTATGTGAACGACCTCCCACATGCTTCTCAGTAACCCATAACAACCTGTGTACTGATCTTCATGTGGAGGATGATGGGAAAAAATATAAAGTAAGTGAGGCTTGTATTTGGAGGTATCCATGGTGTTCTACTTAAACTCTGAGTTAACTAGAAGAACTCCGAGTGCATACGTCTGCCAGTCCATTGTAATGTCTTTTTCTTTTTTTTTTTTTTTTTATTGATTTTTGGCTTTAGTTTTAAGTAAAAAGCTCTGCTTGGGGTGGGGGTGATCTGGATCCAGGCCTTGATCCAGATCACCCCTACAGTCTAATCCCTCCTGAAATTTTTTATGAAAATACGACCATAACTGTTTGAGTTATGTTCCTAATAGACAGTTAAATTGGTGTTATTTGCTCAGACTAAGTTCTGTAGAAAAAGCTCAAGACGATCGTCGGACCTGCTCAGACTTCCTGCATTTTACGACTAAATGAAAATGAAAATAAAAGCTCAGTTTGTAGCGGCCGTTTAAATTCAACACACACCTTCCATCCCGACTTCTGTCTGTCTGACCATCCATGGAGAGATTTTTTGTTGTCATTTACTTTGTGTCCTCTCCCTCCTACTGCTGCATCTTTCCTTTCCGATCTCTGTTTATCTTTTGACGCGTCTCTCTGGCTGTGAGTCGGCATTTTTCTCATCTGGTTGCTGCTGATGAACCTTCTCACTACTTACTGCTGTATTTTGTCAAAGAAACAAAGAAAATTGAAGGCGTTCTGAGTCAATATCCTGGAGTGGAAGGGAAACACACCATAAACTACATATACGCCGCAATTCCTCTACTTTGAAACTGTATGCCTGAAATTGTACTGAAATAAAAAAAAAAAAATAAAAAAAAAGAGGTCCATTTTCCATTTTCAGCTGGATTTGGCTGAAATGTCTCAGAAATAACTAAATCTTCAAACAAATACAAGATTGTATCATTTTTGTCTGGCTTGTTTGTGACCCACATTCTCTAAAAAAAAAAAAAAAAAAAGAGAAAATCCATTCACAGCCAAGTAAGTACTTCAAATTCTTGGCTCAGTTTCTCACAACATGACAGAATGAGGACAGTCTAATTTGATATATGGTGATAAAATTTTTGCTTTCTCAGCAGACCATGACAAATTAGTATTGAAGAATGGTTACACATTATTTCACACTATCCTTAATTATGGTGAGATAAAAGCTTAATTACGAAAAAATTGCCTCACTTTTCCAGCATGTAGGTTGTTTAAATGTTTGACAAATAATGAGTGAAGAAGCAGACGGAGCTGTGGAGGCCAAATATCCAGAGTGGTTCATGACAAGACAAAGGAAAGGGAGGTTGTCTCTTGTTTCAGCCATCCAACAGAGCAGAGAGCAACATAATAACATGTTAGTGACTATTTGGACCATGAAGAGCATATAACCCTGCAACCCACTGTACTCTACACATAAGATTAAATAAAATTAAAACACACCACTATGTTTGTCTTGCTCTTTCTGAACCTGCATGTGTTTGACTGACAGATTGGATTTACAGATTGCAGCTTATACTGTTGGAATAATTTACCTGCAAATCCATTTGTGACTGATACGAGGCAGTCCAATCATGGCTATCATTATCATATTTATTAGTGACCACTGCACATCTTCATATAAAAGAGAATGCCATATTTCAAAAGAGCAACCAAGCAATAAGAGCAACAGCCTCCCGACATCTCATCGTGACAAAAGGTTACCATAACTACTGCAGCTCTTCTGCAGCATGATAATAATTCAATGCTATGTGATGCTCTTTCCATTTCTTCACTTTCTGGACAGTCCAATAAATAATTTAACATATCAAAGGGCTTCTTGTTACATTATCAAAAATGCACAATAAATTACAACAAATAGCTTCTATGTATGTCGTGTGCTTGGGCATGTGCAAAGTGCAACACCCAAAGTCATGATGCCTCTACTCATCATGCCCACCCTTTCAATCCATGAACCTTTGATGATAGGTTGCATTAGGTTCCTCAAATCTGCTGTTTACTGCAGTTCAAGCCTCCTCAATCCACCCTCCTTCCCTTCAGCGTAATTAAATTGGCGAGCAGCGAGCAACCCCACCCCCCACCACCTTCCACCACACCTTGTTTGCCTCATTCATTGCAAATGCATGACCTTTCCTGAGAACAATGATCAATCAATAGGTGTTTTCCCTCATCGGGCTCTCTTAAATTAAAACTGCTGAGTGAATTAAAACCCCTTCCAAGCTGAAGTTATGACATGCAAGTGATCCTAGTCAGGCAGGGGGGGAAAGGCCATCATCATTTATAGCACATAGTTTGTAAGGAACAGCCAAAGAAGTCACACATAATTCATTGGCATTGATGGAACATTCTAGGTCTGTTATATGTGAAAAGTACAAGCCCCATGGCGAGATTTTACCAGAAAAATAAAGAGTTTTACAGCTGCAGCTATTCTGGATCTTAAAGGGCTTCATGCTTGCTAGGAAAGGCCACATTGGAAGGTAAATTAAAGTGTCACCATATGAGAGGGGAAAGGAGGGATTCTGCTTCGCTGCTGGAAATCTCCAGTTTTAGATAATCTGCTTTCTATCCCACTGAGGTTTCAGCTGAACTTTTCAAAAATGGCAAACAAATTACAAATTAATACCTACTTCCATCTCATATTCTTATATTCTAGTGGGAATTGTGTTGATCGGTATAAATAAGTGATGGCTTCGGTGTAAGTGCTGAATTGTCAGCGGTGGAGTGGTTGGATCGCCGCAGATGCCAATCACAATAACAGATGGAAGTCCATCAACAGATTGTGTTGTTTCTATACTTTTTTCTCTAACTTACACTTTCCAGATGACACAGAAACATCTTCCAGCTGGGCTCAAGGAGGATTCTCTAAGTAACTGCTGCATTATTGATCAGATATGCTGATAACACCTGCCTCTGCTTCTGGGACCTCATAAAGTTCCCAAAATGGAGTCAATAAAGTCCACTATGGTACCAAATCATCCAGTTTCAGAACTTTAAAACTTTACTTTCTGATGGTGAGTAAATTTTGCTTTGACATTTCAGAAACAGCTCTTGAGCCAGAGACTGTGATCTTTCTGGGATTAAAGCTGCCCATATAAATATTCTGGGTTGTGTTTTTAGGAGAACGCTTAAGGATAAGGGTTGACAAAAAGAAGAAATCTCATTAAAAAACATTTTATGTCCAATGCTAAATACAACTTTATCCTAGTTTTAAATAGACATGTTTGAATTTTCCTGAAGAAATCCAACATCCAACCTCGCTGGACTCAATAAGGCCAGCACACACACTGCAATCTCAATAGCACAGGACTTTACACACCGACTACACAAATATCTCACCCCTTTGCCCTCAGGGTGTGGATATAGGGCATGTCGGTGTAGGAAGGCTTGTTTTGGAAAAAGCACTGTCATAGCTGCCCTGAACTAAAGGCCTTGCTGAGTTTTCATAGGGGCCCAGTATGTCCCTTTGGGGACGATAAAGTTTAAGTCTGCACCAAAGGTAGCATGGTTAAGCAGGTCAAAACTGTTCAGACATGCTACATTGTTGTGTGTTTGTTGTGTCTAAAAGTAAATAAACGTCACAATCGAAGCAAAGTCAACAGGACTGTTCCTGCTCAGGCTGGGGTATTATGAGATACCCCAGCCTCCTCATGCACTTGCACAACAGAAATCTTCAAAAACACAAGTGCATCACAAATTTAACATACTTTTTTATTGCTGGAACTATAAACAAGTACCACAGTTTAGATAAATAGAAATAAACAATAAATATGAGTACTAAAATGTTGTTTCAAATCCATAAACACTTTCATAGATTAAAAGAGTGCCAACCCAGGTGTTATTACAGGATGATGCAATGGAAATCCCACCAATAGATTGAGGATGTGGTAGCCATTCAGATGTCCTATCAGTATCAAGAGAAACCTGGTCTAAAAGACAGCACAGAAGTTCTGACCGCATCCATACAGGAATAGGAGCTGAGCTGAAGAGTAAAGGAGGCTGGGGTCTTCTACAACAGAGTTGGCTGAAGGCTATTCAAAGAGACAATAAAGACCCATTCATGTTTAATGCAGAAGGCAGACTGTCTCCTGCTTTTTTAGGGGTCTAAAACCAAAGAAGAAAAGGAACAGGGAAAAAAAAAAAGTAGAAGAATATGATGATAACAACTTGTAAATAACTTCACAGTGGTGCATTACCACCACCAGCAGGTGTTCAAAACCTATTTCGGAAAGGAGTAAAATCTGAACTCAGCACTGCCCCCAGGTGTCTGTATAGAAGTATGAAAAGCTGGGACGTATGACTACGATTAAAATGGACATACCTGTTACTAAGGGACCATAAATGGAACTTGAGACAGGCAGCATATAGCAACAGAGTGGAAGATGCAGGCAGGTGAGTGCTATAGCCACGTCATGGTGGTCAACAAACTGCAGAACAAGGCAGCGGTGACAGATGCAGTGATCCTAAACAACAGCAACATCACCAAGAAGGAACTCAAGAAGCTGTAAAAATGCTGAGTTGTGACGAAGGAAGCTGAAAAGTTGTGAGGAGTGAAAGCAATTATGGTTTCAGTAGGAATGACAGAATTCAAGATGTCATTCAGAAATCCGGAGAGCAGCCCCAAAAGATCCCAGCAAGACCCTCGGATATCTCTGTGTTACAGCCTGGCTCAAAGGCTGTAACCAAGAAGGGAGGCAGGCACAAAAGTGGGTGTTACAAAAATAAGCTTTATTAAAGAAACAAGAGAATAAATAGAAACTTAACCCAAAACAAGACCAAACACAGCAAAACTAACTAAATCAAAGTGCCACATCTGGACACAACCAGGGTGGTCTCTCAGCCCACAGAGCCCACTGGGCCCAGGTGTGGCTCAGGCCACTGATTATGACGGCACCTGCAAACACTTAACAGAAAGACAATCAATTAAAGTCAAAGTAATGGTGAGGCCGTCTCTTCTGCAAGAATAAGAGTCAAATGCCAGTGCTCAAGGGCGAGCAACCTGCAGGTTTTCATCGTCTCCATGCACTAGCACACCTGAATGAAATGAAAGAACAGGCTGACAAGAAGCTGTTAGATCCATTTGATTGGAATCCAGTGTTTTGGAGCAGGCAAACAACTAAAACCAGCTGGATCCCAACCCTCAAGGACTGAAGTTTGATACCCCCGGTCTAGAAGACTGCAGCTGAACCCTCAGGCTTATAGCCCTCTGGCAGAGGCTAATATGGGGTATTTTCACTTCCATATTAATTTCTTTGAAAGTCATTATAATTGCTTTTCATACCTGTGTTTATATTCTGTTTTTATCTTTTATTACCAGCTCTATTTCTAGACCCAATGTGATGAGTAAATACCTGAAGTTTCATATACCAAGAAAAATTCTTGCAGAAACACCAGCATAAATGCAATAAAACTTTTATGATTCTGAAAAAGGTTGTTTGCAAAGAGGCACAATATGAAATTAAATTAAACCGACCTTATTTGACATCAAGTAGACTTTTAATCTAATACATACAATACAATTTTTCCTCGAAAAAGAAAAGAATAATATAAAAGGTGTATCTTGGGGAAATATTGTTATTTAAAGTGTAAAAGACAAACTAAACACATGATATACTAGTTTAAACATCATTGGCAGGATTGAACTATCAATGATATGGCCTAAAGGGTCAAACACTGCAATGACTGTGCAGGCAGAAAGGATAGCCATGTGTTCATCTAAGCTTCAAAACAGCATAAAAATGTCATAAAGGCCTAAATTATTATCTTACCGTTATCGTGTTTTGTGATAATGTCTCACCACAGAAACTAAAAGCATCAGTGAAGAAAAACAAGCCGTAACAGAGGAGGAAGCAGGGCATGAATTCGTTCTGCGTGGCATCCTTTCTATTTTAAAACACCAAAAGAAAAATCCAAAAGTTTGCACTGCAACAATGACTGTCCTTCATGCCTACATTACTTCTGTCTCCACCTGGGTTTTCATGGTTTTGCACATGGCCTATTTTACTTAGAGTTAAAATTAAATGAAAAAAAATAAAATAATAGTCCAGTTACTCCAACTGTGTATTAATCGAGGCAGGTTCCTCATTGGAGGATTACAATAATAAGAGGTCATTACCATCAGGGCAAACAGCAACCTTTCTGTGAGGCAGCCTGAAATAACAAAATGTATTTCTGTTAGCATTGTCTCAGTAATCTCACAATAGAGAAAGAACTGTACAAGAAGGTTTTTGTAGGTGAACTGTTATTGAAACTGCTTCTCACTGAAAAGGTCTAAACGCAGCCAAGCGTCTCATTCAAATGAGATAAAACTGAATCCCCCTCCCTTTTGATAAAACACCTCCATGACACAGCTATTTCAACAACTCATTATGGTGATATATAGCAATTAATTAAGCAACATTATTCCTCCTAACCCTGAGCCACCAGATAAGACCCCTCCCCTCTAACGCACTAGAAAAGGAAACAGGTGCCTGTGTGACGCTCCCCTTCTACATGTTATTAATGATTTAGTTTCGAGGGAGAATTACTCACATTGCTTTGGAGATTAATGGAGGAGGACAGGAGAGCAGAAGCCATTCACTCGGAACAGTTTCCACCTGTCTGAAGCTTTCTGATGGCTTTTACGTGCAAAATGCTCTGGACAAGACACTACTAAGAGGATACGGGGAGCTCCTCGGTCAACTAATATTTCCTTTAGTCCTCTTATGATCCTCCATGTCTTCTTTCTGCCTCCCCCCCACCCCTCCTCTCACAATCTCTATTTGGCTCATGGACTTGCTCCCTTTTATCAAACCATCTCCCATACATTTCTCAATGCTCCCTGCTCCTTTCACACAACCCTTAACACTATGCGGGGGTGGCTGGCTGAAACAGAAAGTTTGAGTGAGCCCTCCAGGTCTCCTACAAAAAGCACACACATACCTGCATCAGCACACGTTGCGTTCACACAACCGCACCGCACTTTTGTCACCTCTAACGGCCAAACTACACTTCACACTCCCACATTGCGCTTTCTGAAGTGCAGGAAACATGAAAAGAAAGCTTTCTTCCCATGACTTCCCATGTATGGACGGGCCAGTATAGGGTCCATTTGCAACTGCATGAACCTTTTTTATTTAACTGTCTGCATCTTCAGGCACATCTCCAAAATGTATGATCAATAATTATTGGCTTGTAGAACCAGTAACCCCTGCTTATTAATAACTGCTTTGGGTTTTTAAGAGGAGCCAATTACATTTTCACACAGCAGAGTCTGGCTTTCAGCTCACTTAGGGCCACATTTACTAAACTAGGCAAATTAGTGGCGAACAAGTACCAACGGAAGGGGCTAGTTATGCCGATGATCGACTAACCTTGTGCTGATCTATGAAGATGAAGCCAGCTCATTTCAATAATTACCGCAAGCCTTCTACTGAGACCTACGCAATAAGAGCCGAGATGCTAAGCAGCAGACCTGCTGTTAATCAGGAGCAGGTCGTTTAGAAACAACACAAACAAAGCTTGTTGACAGTGAAAAAGCAGTTGCCAGTGGGCTTGCCATTGACCCTGCTTACCACTCGCTATTCCACAGAAAAATATTTGAATTCCATCATTATTAAATGAACTTAGAAATTTAGTTTTCAGTTTAGAGGCTGCTGAGTTTCTTGATTTATTTTGGTGACATCAGTTAAGCACTTTACACCAGGCAACATGTTAAAAAATAAGAATTTTTGGGAATAAGAATTTCAAGAATATTTTAAATTCACCCAAAAACTAGAAATAAATGATGTGATGTCTCCGATGTTTTATTTTGTTGGATGTTATTCAGACAGATGGAAGGCATTGTAACATGACCCAGAGATCTTGTTTGACCTCTATGAGAGCATCCTGGTTATTTGAAGACATTATATAACCACTTGTCCTCTTTGTATCAATATTAAAATGCTAAATAAATATAGTATAAATGTATTAAAATGAAAAAATCTGTTGCAGCTGATGCAGTTCAGCTCTTCCAGCAGCTTCACATACTATTTAAAAAATTGTCTACTATTTTTTTTTTTTGCACATTTGAAAATTTAAAAAAAAAATCTTATATTCACCTTTTGTACATTTCCTGACACTGAACATGTACATAAAAAATCTAGGGAAATATTATTAAAAGAAAAAGTTAAATTTTACAAACGAACATTAAACACAAGCCTGGAGTTTTCCTCCAGAAGAGTTTTAAATAAACTTCTTCAAACCCACTTTCCTGATGAAACTCTTCTTACAGTCCAGAGGATTTTTGACTGGTTTGATTAGAGAAAAAAAAATCCACTCTGCTCAGTCTGTCAGGTCACATGACACATCTACGTCCATCTGCAGGGAAAGTCACTTCTGCTGACAGAGAGTAAAAGACAGAATCCCTGTGAGAAGACGGACTTTACGGTGCTACGATGGGATCTGACTGAACAGTTGCTTAGTGGTCATCTTCCAATCACAAAGTTGGTGTTTCAATTCCCAGCTCTTCCTCTGGTGCCTCAAAACCATCTGTTCAGATAGGTTTCCAGCTGATCCTGCAGGCCCCCCATTAGTACCTCTCTTCACTGTCTGGTCTTTAGTTTCCAAGCATACTATTATTGCTATTATTAACTTTGTAATTATTTCCATTTTTAAACCTTCTATTAGCAGGTAACCTGGTTATGTGTTTATTCATGCCACTGCACCTTGTTCAAGACAGAAGGTCATCCTATGGTTACTTCCACCCATCACCTCCACTTATTATATATATATATATACTGTATTTATATACTGTGTATGCCTCCTGAAACAAAGCAGAGCACTGGAATATTTGACATATCTACTAAAACCAAAGTATCATTCACTGAGTATTAATTTTTGATTGTGATAAAACAAGCGATTTGTGCCCATGGTATTTACACAACAAACAGACCAAACTGTGCTGAGAGGGTTGATACCAAATCATCCCAGATCTAATATATGGATTTAAAACATCTAACTCTACAAAACAATGGGGTCCTGGTATGACCCTGTTAATATACTGAAGCCAGTCCAAGTTAACACATACATCCCATGCATGTGCTGCATAAGCATGTCACACATCATCTCTTCAAAAGAGCATTTTGGTTGGACAAAACTATGCCTTTTTCCTTTCAGTGGCTTTATATGTATGAGTTTCAGTGTGGACACACTTTCCAATTGACTGTGCCCCAAAGGTCTTGTTTTTATACTTGGATATAAAATGTATGGAATCTATGTGCAGCTGTAAAGACAGATATAGTCTAACTGAAAAAAAAAATGTGCATATTGCACCATACTGTTTGTATAAATACATTTTCAATAATTAAGTAAAAGGAAAAAAAAAAGAAATTTGGGTTTATTAAAAATAATGTTGAATTTTCCCAGGAACTGGATTTCAGGAAGTTCTCTCCTATAAGGTCAAACTGAAGTTTCTGTTCGAGGTCTTTTAATAAAACAACATGCAGTTTAGGACTTGGATGGTGTTGGTACAGCAGTAAGAACATATTTGTATGAACTCATTTTTATACAATAAATAAACTGAGAAATCACAAATTACCAGACAGCAGGTTTCAGTTACCATGAATTGATTGACAGACTGGCAGAATTTTTTATTTTCGCATTTTGTCATGTTCCTGTGTAAATGAAAGAGGTGGGTGGGAATCTTGGTTTGTCAAAGAACAAATAGAGATTATCTGAGAATGGGCCAAATGACAGAATTTCATTTCATAGTTTTCTGCCTTCAGGGTTTCACACTTTTAGAACACGGCCATAATTGCTTTTTACCTCTTGAAGGACTTTGGAAGGTCAACCCATTTGTTTCTAAGAACCAAAGTAACAGAAAAAACACATGGCCCGGTTGCTGAGCTATACAATGTCTTTATCATTATTGACCTTGGATGAAAAATCTTTATGCTTCTTGGAATTTCACAGAGAAAGAAACATAAAAAAATCCGATTCAGTAACCTGTTGGCTTGCATGCACTCCTACTTTTTTTTGTTTTTAATTGGGTCCAAACTGATCGGGTAAAAACTCTCGGTCTACAATTCTACAAAGTTTCACTTTATATAAGGAGCTCGGTCACTCAAACATCGTGCATTACCTTTTAAACAGAGAAATACTGTCAAAGACATAAATCATAATGTATTTTTTCTCATCGCCATTCCACATAATTTTACCCAACAATACTGATTACCATTTTCTACCCAAAGTAATATTTATTACTCCATAATTTTAATTCCTGTATATTACCGATTTTCAGTTATATTTGCAGTCATTTCTAAAAAGAACCTACATTCAAATCCACTCAACATGCATGTACTTGGTTTGTGTGAAGAAAACTACTTCTTGTTAAAGGTCTCATGTTATGTGAAATTCCCTTTCTAAATGTTTTCTAATGGCCCTTTTCCATCAGTATCAGCTTGGCTCAACTTAACTCGCCTTGACTCGGTTTGTAGGGTTTTCCACTTGGCTTTTTTACCCATTAAATCGTAGGTTTTTTTTGTAACTTCTCAGCCCAGGTTTTATGCGAACTGAGGTAGGTTGTCTGACGTCGCCAGACTGCATGCCACTATTGGTCAGGGATGTGCCCAATCAGAGGTCAGGGTCAGAGAGTGACATTACTGGAAGAGCGACTCCAACTCGTAAGTTGTTTACATTACGTGACAAGCAATGTCGCAACAAAAGTCTGAGGTGGAGACATTTCTTTGCTCCATACTGAGGAAAGGATACAGAGGGAACTAGATGGAGCGACACGAAATGATAAAATCTATCAAGAGCTTTCCGACTCGATGGCTACGGCTCGCAACAGAGTTTTCAGCAGTGTCGAGAGAAGATGAAGAAGCTCCAAAGTTACTATCGGCAGGTCAAGGACTACAATGGTTGGAGTGGATCCAACAGACGAGACTGGAAGTGGTTCCAACAAATGGAAACAATTTATGGTCAGCGACCGGCGAGCCACAGACCAAGAAGCAGATTTCCTCTAGGTTCTGTGTCATAGAGCTTGTCATGCACAACACTGACATCACAGTGATTTCACACAAACTCCGCCCATTTTAGACCTGGTACTAAATTGTAATGGAAAAGAAACAGGACCAAGCTGAGACGAGTTGAGGCGAGTTAAGTTGCCATAGCACCTGGGTATAAAGCCCCAAAATGCAAATGTATGCTCAAATGGGTGAGTCTGAGATCTTTCCCATTGTTACCCCAAGAAGGAAATAAGCACAGCAACAAGGGGAGGGATGTGGGGTGGCGAGGAGGTGGACTGTCCGTCAATATAGACAAGAGCTTAAGCTTATTACATCAAGAAGCAAGAACTTTTTTCTTGTTCTCGAGGCCCCGAGAATAAAACGACGTCATTTTGTTCTCGTGGAAGTGTTTGAAGACAGTTCTTGACACATCAGGCTGGTAGAAGTTTTCTCTTGCGTGGCTCCTAGAACTATTGTGTGATTGGTAGGACATTTGAGGTGGGAGTGGTTAACACAGAAAAGCATCGAGCAGAAAACTGCAGCTTTAGCAGGTAAAATGGATTGTTTTAATAAAACAGATGATTAAGGTGGTAAAAAAAAAGTTTGAAAAAAAGCAGACATTGCCGTCCGCAGTGATCCCTCCCCGCTGCAGACGAAGCTTCTCATGGGGTATAAATGGACCAAACAAAAAATTTCTTTTTTTTTTCTTGTTCTCTACAGAGTATGTAACAAACTTTAGCCATTATCTTCACCTCAAGTGGGGGATCAAAGTGGCATCCCAGTAAAATCTGTTCTGGCTGCCTCCAGTGGATGCAAGCTAATCTCCAACAATATGACACTTTACATGTATTTTACCAGCTTTAGATAAAACATAATACAAGAAAAATGTTTTTTATGTAGCACCTCCCTAATAAGCATTTCCAATTTTAAAACGGTACAGAGGTCACTCTGAATCTGCCGTTCAAAGTAGAATAAAACACATGAATAATCATGAGGTGGATACATATTTTAATCATTAAAAGATTGATTTGACTCTGTTGCAAAAAGCCAGAGAGTCTCTGAGCAAGTGAATTCTTTATTGGGCAGCAATGAGGTGCCAGATATGTTGACCCAGTTTGGATAACAGAAGCAAAAGTTCTTGCTTTTTCATGCCTTCTATTTCTATTAATTTATATTGTGATGCACCGATTGAAGGTGCCACGGAGAGATCGATATGCAGCATAATTTCAAAATAATCTTACTATCCAGTGTATCTGGGCCAGACATTTTTTTTTATTTAATTTTTATGGGAAAATCCGACTCTGGTTTAGAGAGACTGAAAAAGGATTGGGACTTCTGTTAAAGCTTATTTCTACACATTCAGCATGCTAACCGTTCGCATGGTTCAACGTTCAACACGATTTAGTTTGTTTACAATTCAGTTATTGAAGCATTCACCTTCAGTTTACTACGAAACAAAACAAGCAATATTTAGAAAGAAGTAAAATGACAGGAATAGGCCAGAGGCGGTAGCAGAAGACCTAAGCTTACTGCGAGACTGCAGACCAGTATAATGAACAACAGACAGCATAAGGCTATAGTACAGGTACCTTATTACCAGGCACATGCCATTAGCACTAAGGCTAGGTAGGCAGTCGCAAATTGCCACAGACACACAAATAATAATAAAATAAATAATAAAATATTTAATAAATAAATAATTAAATGTGCAGGCAGGTAAGTAGCTTTATCGAACACAATCAGTATTGTAACACACCACAAGCTAAATGATTTAATAGCAGTTTAACAAAGTCTTCATAATCAGCAGCAGATGTTTACATTTTTCCTCAAAAGACAGATGGGAAAATTGTTCAAGCCTCTCTAGGAGGGTCATTCCTCAGGATGTCAACCAACTCAAAGTTTCAACTGACTAATTCTCTGTGAATATACGTAGACCATTGGCATAGCGTTGTAACGCAAAAAGGCAGCGTAGCGATCAGCTTTTTACTTAAAGTGCCTTATATGAGGGAACGGACTGCACACGTGTGAACACACATTGTTGCAATAATATGAGAGGAGAAGACAGAGCAGCATTGTGCCTTCAGTAGAAGGTGTGGCTTTGACCGTAATACAGCACAAGATTTTATTTATTCTGAGAATGGGTTTTGGTGTTACTCAGAGTCCATTAAATGTCTTGTGGAATTTTTTTATTATTGCGAGATGGGGTCATTTATATATATATATACAGGAAAAGTTCCTAACAGGTTTTACAAGATATGAAAGATACATCTGGATCCTGGCCACATTCTGGATGCTACCATCCAGAACAGGAAAAATAAAGATCTTTGGTATGTTCATTACTGCAGGATAACAAATTACGCATGGAACAAACACCACAATATAGCAAAGACACTGTTGATTAGTTATTAATGTATCTATGAATCTCGTAGTGTATCCATGTAAAAGGAATGTAAGACTAGAACACAGGGTGGAAACAAGCTGAATGGTGGGGGTTTGAGCTCTCTGAGTCTGAGCTTTCTCAGTGCTTTTCTAGCTATTGATTGTAAAAGTGCAAAGTACTTACAGTGTGTTTGGTCATGAACACTGGCAGATCTTATGACATTGCAAACAAGGTTAAACTAGTAAAGATGATCAATGCAAATAAAACAATACATTCCCAAATCACTTCCCAAAGTTTGATACCGTTCTTCCTCTTTCCAGGAGGTGAATGGATGGAGAGACTGTTTGGTTTGGAAAAAAAAACAGTCTAGGTTGTAAAATGGAAACTAAGTTGAAAGGGCTTTGTAGCTTCGAACCGCATTGGTGGAGTAGCTGCGTGTCAAGTAGACTTCGTTTCCTGGACTTTAGGTCGCCATGCAGAACTTAATAGTTCATAAAGATGTCAGGAGTGCAACACACCTGGCAAATTCAGGGTGATCTAAACACACAACCTGCTCCCTTTTGATTGGTTCAACTGAAAATCATATGTAGAAGCCCAATCAGGAGCTTCCTCACTCATGTTTGCAATGTGTCCACCTCATGATAAAACAAAACAATGTGGTGACATGATTTACAGCAGGAGTTACTGCGAAGAAGAGCCAAAAAACCACCAGAACTCAGAGAGGAACAGAACAGGGAAAGACGGCAGATCTAATAGGGAACAATCTCCATTTAACGGTTACGTTATTTTGTTCCAAAGCTTCAGCTTACACCGGACTGGATATTAAAAATCAGTAGACAACTGAATTTACTAGTAGAATACTAAATTATTCACTGGAAATACTCCACATATTCAACTATTTTGGGTTTCTGTTCAACTCAAGTTCTGGAAAAGACATTTTATCCTAATAGGAGGCACGCTCCTCAATGCAGCCAGTATTATATTGATCAATTTAACATTATTTTACTCATTAAAAAAAAAAACAAAAAAAACACTTTAACTTGAGAGTTCTGTCAAATATTCATGACACCTGGAGGAATAGCGTGAGGAAATTCCAGAGGGAAGTTCATTTCTTATTGAATGCAACACCAAAACCCTGAGTTCCTTCCATAGATCTGTTCCAGAGTATTACCATGATGATGAGTGTAGAATGCAGGTAGAGTAGCAAAATAAAAAGTACTTCTGACATATTCTTCAGACCATCTACCCAGTTATCCATGTGACCATTTGACCACACAGCGTTAAAATATTCCGATGCATCAGGCTGAGGTGTTTTTATGGGTTTAAATCCAGCAGAATGTGAGCTGCACGCATCATGCAGATGTTGATGGCTCGATAGGTGAAAACAAACAAGGCCTGTTTTCCTTTTAGACATTAAACATATCTGTAAAAACGGCCCATCATTTATGGCTTGGAAGAGTTTGTAAAAGGGGATTTTATCTAATCCCGAAACTGTTATGACTAATCTGGACAGAATATTATTAGCAATCTAAAATTCAGATCAAAGCATGATATGAAAGAAAACAAGTATTTTTCAAGCACTTGAAAACAAGTTTTAAGTTTTGTTCATTTATTCATCATCCTAATCGCTCAGTCCGATGAAGGGTTGCAGGGAAGCTGGAGCCTATCCCAGCATACTTTGGGCGAAAGCTCAGCAGTCCATGGCAGGGCTAAACAGACACAAACTACCACTTACGTACACACTCACTCCTAGGAGGCATTTCAGATGAACCTAACATGCATGTCTTTGGACAGTGGAAGGAAGCCGGAGAACGCGGAGAGAACCTATGCATACACATGCAAACTCCACAAAGAAAGGCCTGTCCAAACCCCGCCCCAGCCGAGGATTGAACCAGCGACCTTCTTCCTGCGAGGCCACAGTTCTAACCATGTCACTTACCATGTGAAAAAATAAAAGATCCAATGTAAAATTCGAGATATTTCTGTTTGTTTGGCCCAACGTTTGGGGCCAACTTGAACTTTAATCTACATGTCACTGCAGTTTTGATGATGTCATCAATTTTAGCTTGGACTTGGACTCACCCACATCTCTTAAGATGAAGTAAGACATTCAAACTGGTGTCAATTGTCTTAGTGATCAGAAGGGATATATTTATTTTTTTCTAGTTTTTTCTGGGGTTGGGGGGGGGGGTGGACTTATCAGATCAGAATAGAGTTACACAAAAGTGGTCTACAGTAGCCTATCACATATCAGACATATACTATTCAAAAATGGTTTATTAATAAAGGAAATCTATATTTTGATTCTTCTCTTATATGAAAGTGTTCATCCCTTCTGACTGATTGCATCAACGGTCTATAAGGTGCCAGAAAACCGTCACTCTGAAAGCTGTTGAGGTCACATGTGTGTCACAGACCCGCTTACCTCCACACGGGTCATTCAGGTCACTGTAACCTGTGAGCTGCATGCACAACATGTTTCAGTCACATGATTCAAGGTGAGAATGTTTGTGAAATCGCCTGGGGTTGGAAACAACGGCTGCTGTCAAAGTGTTCCGGTGATCTCCAGGCTTCTTTCATTCCTCTTTCTAAACCATGCACTTTCCCACCTACAAGTCCGTTTATAATTTATTCAATCTGCAGATGTAAGATGAAGTCAATTGTAAATCGACATGTTATAATTGTTTTCTAAGAGATTGGTGATTTGAGTTTTCATTTTATTATATTGTAAAGTCTTCTTACAACCAGATTGTAAAAACAAAACATGCGATGCTGAATATTCAGGTTCTGCAGGAGGTTTTCCTCACTGTTGTCCCCCAATGCATCAGGATGAGGATTAAATCAAACAAAAACTTCTCCAGAATGCCTTTCTTTCCTTTGCTTGGTGATTACTTCATATGAACACGTATTATAAACTGAACTAATTCCATGTCGCACTTGTTTAAAAAGATTATAACTGAACAACAATGAACTGGACTGCATTATGAATTGACTGGATGGTATTTTTAAGGCATACAACTGTCTGTCATGCATTAGCGCTTCACTAATACAGCTGTATTAAACCTAATTAAACGTGGAAAATAAAACAATGCATTGATGTGCAAAACAATTAAATCTGACTTTAAATGAAAGTAATATATTAAATAATGCAACTTGCACAAACATAAGACTTATTTTGTAATTAAACAATGTTAAATGTCTCAATCTGAAACTGTTACATGTGGGAATATAAAAAATACTACTATACTTTGTAATGGCTATTTCTAATAATCAGAAAAGATAAATAATACGTGCAAGAGCTACAAGTCTGTAAAGCAACAGCCATGTCCTTGTTGCTCCAAAGCCTCCTGTTAACTGAGTGGAAACTGCTGCATGAAACAGCAGCAAACATCCCTGATACGTCCTTAAACGGTAGTTAAAATTTCACTGTGAAAAGAAATAAAAACATAAAAGCCTCTGGGTGCTAAACTGGCATGAGTGCGGTCCATTTCATCCATTTCAGAACCATGATTAATCTCAGTTGGTGTAGAGGCAGCTGCTTTTAGGAACATATTTTCTCTGCAGTCTCCCACACTGCGATAGTTTTTAAATGGATCCTCACAATGCTTGAACCTGGCCCTAATAAGCATCTGCCAGGCATACAGGTTTATAATAATAAATCTAATACACACACACATATGCAATAAAACTACCTTCTGGATTCATATACAACCACTGCAGCTACCCTGGATGTATGCGGTGCTTTCTAGTTCACTTGGAGGATTAATATTTCATGCAAAAATATATGTATCTAAAAGCCTTGTAAAGACTCGGTGCACAGGTGCAAGTGGCAGCAGACATCTGCACACATGGCTGTCTCCGTGTTCAGAATCAGCACTGCAGAGTTGTACCTCTGTGAACCAGCGGTGAGCAGAGTTTTCTGAGCCGATAGGAGGGTGTGCAGATTCCCACACAAAAGCATTGTGTGCTTATGACAAAATCTACATCTTGTGGACGCTCAGTAACCAGAGATATGGAAAGTACATGTAAGCCCTGAGGGAAAAAAAATGCATGCATCTTAACCACTGTAACAGTTTAGATGTTTACCTGCTTCAACACAACCTGGCTGATATTAGCAGTTAGTTTAGGCCAGCTGTTCTCTAACTAGAAGTCATCAGATAACAGTAAAAAAAAATAAAAATACATAGCCTACATTTGTCAGATAAATTGGTCATTTTTATCAGGGCTATTGCAAACTAAATGTATGTTATCTTGGGAGTTACTGCTGAAAATGTTAAAGTGCAGCTTGATGAGGAGGATCATTGGTGTCAGGTTCACTGAAGCAGGAGAATATCTAAAACACACAGCGAAGCTGACTGATGACCAAGCCTGGGAAACACTGCTTGAAAACAAGGTAGAACCAGATAAAACACACCTGATGTGTTTTAAACATCACCAGTCCTATTGCATGGTTGACATGTGAACTTTATTTCTCCAAAGGTTCATTCATTGGGTTAGGGTTAGGGTTAGGGTTAGTCATGCTCATTATTTTGAAGGTGAACCACAGAGACATGTTAAGGCTCATTCACAAAGTGATGATGTCTTTGCTGAGAGACAGACACTGGAATTGTGAATCCACATGAAAATGAATAATAAACACTATTTGTAGGATTGTGAGAAATACTGGAAGTCTTTATAAGATGGGTCTGCTTTGTGGGGGTCTTCTATACCTGTCTTATGGGTATACCTGTTAATTCTCTCTGTCACGTGTGGATTTGTTTTGTGAAAAGTCATGCAATTTAAATCATTAAAAGACCATTTTTCTTTCTATTTGTCTCTTTTTGTTTTTTTCTCTTAGTAACACCTGCAGGCATGCTTGCTCTACTCCCAGTTTTAACGGCCTGCAGCCCCAGCAGGCACTGGCTGAGCATTGTCCACTGTGGAATGTAACATCACTGCACACAGCGTGCCTTTTTTTTTTTTCCATTTCTCCTGTATAACACTGTGAGTGGCACTCGTCAGGAAACTAATCACAAGTTGACAACGGCTGTCTGAGCTGCTGTGCTTCTGTCAAACGTGCTCGGCACTGCCAGCTTTCTAAATGAATGAGCCTCAGACATCATGTGGGCTTTTTGCCTCACAATTTACTTGTCAGGTATCAAAACCTGGAATTCTGAAGAAACAGGAAGAGGACAAAAATGTATCTGAGCTCCAGGAACATCTCTGCATGCCTAGCTAATGCGACATTTTTGTCCAATGACTTGTGCTGGATGATGCACGAACATATAAAACACGTGATTTCACATCCCAGGATTGTCAAATATGCAGATATATGGAAGAAAGGTTGTCACCGATGCAGTTACTTCACTCTTACATGATCTGTTTGGTGTGTCTATAATACACACAAAAGACAACATTAACCCCACCAAACCGATCTGTCCACTGTTGCCCCCGACCCCCAAGTTAGAATCTAGAAGTCTACAAGTGTGCGGCGTCCAGTTCTCATTTCCATTGCTGGAGTTTGGATCTTTTCTTCTGCCAGCTTAAGATGTTTCTGGGGTACACTCCACCATATGTTACCATCAGCTGCTATATCTTCTCAACTCCCAGTAATGAAATCTGTAAATCTTTTAAAGATTTACATCCTTGTTGTATATTTCAGGGTAGCCACTCAGCCTCTTATCAGAGGCTTGTTGGCCATACAGACAAGAGTTTCAGTATTATTTGGATAGTGCAGGATCTTTCTATGCTCCAACACACCTGACCCACATCGGACTTGCCCACTGCTGGTGTCAGTTCGCAATAAAATAATTTAATGGCATTTGACCTCAAAGCCATTCATAAAAACTGATAAATAAAACTTGCAAAGTAAAATAAAGCAATGAATTGTGTGGAATCGTCTCCATGATTCCCTTCCCACCCTGTAGGATTCACAAGGCGGCTAGAAACAACACACAGATAGAAGTCCTAGTGCTTTGGGACAAACTCAATGTTGAGACCAAATTAGCCACCCTCTGCCATCTGAACAACTAGTACACGGTAGGAAGGCCAATGTGTGTAAAGATTTGAGTGATTTGGCACGTGATGCCAAGGATGTGGTAAAGACAGCGCCAAGAAAATGTTCTTGCTTGGTCAACGTAGACCACATTTCAGTGCTGTTTGCAGGTGATTTACACTACCGCTTTGGTTGGAATAATCAGCTTTAGGTTCTACCAGACACCACTTGTGAGTTGGTCCAATGTTTCAGGCTTTCCCAGACAAATCCTGTGTGTGAACACAAACTAGAAGCAACGGTGACGTCTATTCTGTCATACTGTTGCAGCTGAATCTTCTATTTTTATTGTGGTTTCTTAAAGAAAAACCTGCATTCGTGCAACATTTATGCCATCACAGAAGACACATAGCTTGCATGCGCTACATCAGTGGTTCCTAAACATCCATCCAAAGATGGCAAACGTCTGTGTTCAGGTCATCCTGTGGCCATCTCTAAAAGTAAGGTTTGCTAACAGTCAGAAATCTTCCTTTTGTTACTGCATAAATAAGGAAGACAAACTGGTTTTTGGTGGATTTTGTTAACTGCTTTTACCAAATTTAGATTTTTAAAACAGCAGAATATGTTCCTGGACACCAGATGATAAAATTCTGAATGTAAAGCTGGACAACAACCAGAAAGCTGAGAAATAAAGAGGATAAAGTCTTTTCCAGTGTAACACAGCAGCTTCTCTCACTGAGATAATACCAAATTCAGATTTTTAATATGGCATGCATAATAACTTTGATGTCTAAGTGTTACTGTGTAAGAAAATACAATATCAAGGATGTGGTGCACACGTTGAGTGTGTTGTTGCAGACTGTAGACCAGAACTTCACACACTACATGCCAGGCACACACACACACAGCATCCTTTCCAGTCTGCATGGACTTTTTACTCCGCTGTTGTGTAAGTGCAAAAATGCAAAAAGTAAAAAGATGACTTCTACTTGGGAACGTTGTCACCAAAACAAGGCCTTAGTCTCTTTTGCTATCTGCACTGTGCTGTTGCTGCAATAATACTTTAATGTTCCTCACCTCTCAATTTAAAAAAAAAAAAAGGCTGAATAAGGGAGAGGAAGAGTGTAATGGGAAGAACACCCTCAGCAGTTCTTAAGGACAACTTCTGTCACAACCATCTTTTAGCCTGAGCTAATTTGTAAAGCGAAGGCGCAGCCTGGCATCTGATTGAGGATATATTCACAACACATCTGCTTTAATGAGCCTTAATGGGCTGGAGGGATCCATATCACATTGTCCCCTGAATAAACTGTTTTCCCCAAACCATATATCTTTTAATCCTTCTAGTGGCCCGCAGTCAGGCAGACTGGACATTGCTGAATAATTTATGAAGTCCCCTTTGCGTGCTGAAATTGGGACCAAGTATTGCAGTGCATAAAACAAAGGTGAGGCTTAACTTGACAGAGTACATATATTAAGTAAAAGACGGCTTCTCATTTACAGTCCTCTTCTCTCCACACAATTCTTTCTTGTGTCACAGTCTCTACTGGAGGATTTATTAGCGTGCATTGTCATGGCTCGAGAGGCTCTCAAAAGCCAGTCATGCAGTGGAAACAGAAGTGGCAACATGAAAAATAACTACTCACATTAAATGCTCTTAACAAACCTTCAGACTCAAATTAAGCAGGACAACTTCAAGAGTTTTTACTTCCTCCAGCTGTTTCCTGATGTCACGTCATTTTTAAACTAAAGGTTTAAGCATCTTCCTGCATCAAACAGCTGCTGCGGGACAGTGGTTCCAGTTCCTGACAAAAACTGAGCGTGAAAATGTTTTAATTGGTACACCGTGGAAAAATAACCATCAAATGGAGAAACATCTACATCGCAGATCTGAGACGCACACAGAATTCAGTTTACCTCAGGGAGACGGCCGCTCACTTTACTGTTGAACTAACAGGCGCAAATACTGTCCTCAGAGGGAGCAGTCCATTATCGCTGGTGACAAACATGAAAAGCAAACGGAGAGGAGCTAGTCTGGAAAATGCCACTCTGCAGGAAAAAAAAAAAACATTTAAGATTCTGGCTGCCAGTGAGGATTTCTCTGGCTGCCCAAACATTTCGGCACGTCGTCTGTCTTTTCATTAGTGCAACTCAGACAAATGTCAAGTAAGATAATCCATTACCTTTCCTGTGGACTTTAACGTATGCACACACAGTCGTGAGCATGCACATACACACACACACACACACACACACACACACACACACACACACACACACACACACACGAACTGAGACACGTGAAGGAGCACATCACTGTCTGGATGCCAGAATATTACTTTCAGCTGTAATTCCATTGCTTCATTTGCCACTATACATGCTGCAGGGCATCAGCTGCAGGGTGTTGCTGAGTACTGCTACTGAAACTGCACTAAAACACAGTCATTCTTTGCTTTTTCACTGTGTGTGTGTGTGTGTGTGTGTGTGTGTGTGTCATTGTGTTTGCTTTGAAGTACTGAGGAGCTAAGTATGTGAGTATGTCAACATAACAAACAAACAATAAAAGGTAATAGAGTAAATTCTACATGTAGCTAATGACCTGTAAACCCATCAAGATTCAGGTTAAACTGAAGAAACAAACAAAGTAATGAATAAATAACAAATGAGATAGATGGATGGAGGGATAGATGTGAACAGAAGGATGCAAACATGGTGGAAGACCACCAGGCTTTGTGGCTGATGGGGAGGGAGACAGAAACAGCTGGGCTGGAAGCGTTCCTGTCATGTTGGAGGCTGAACATCTGATCCTGTAGAGAAGATGCACATGAGTCATGCTGCTGAAAGCTCAGTGGGACGCGCGACACCGACACAATTAAAACACAGAACGTGCACAACCACACGCGCACGACCACACACACACACACACACACACACACACACACACACACACACACACACACACACACACACACACACACACACACACATACGTGGGCTAACACAGCTTCTTGGCTCTTATTCGTCTGCGAGGTGCCAAGAAAACACCAAACCAGCCGGGCCGGCAGCCAAGCCAAGCTTTGACTGGCGTAGGTTTCTGTCAGGCAACAGGTCACGCCGCCTCAACCTCTCCAATCAGCACAGTTGAAAGAAAACAGGTTGTTGGTCAACAGATTAGAACCTGGCTTTAGTTAGAACGAACTCTGCTGTGACTGCAAACATAAAAAGAAAAAATCAACTGTTTCAGTTTTAAACCTCGCTGGAGATGAGCAAAAATATGCACATAAAGCAAATGTTAGAGGTGAATGTTGTGGTGGAGTATATATATATACATATATATATATATATATATATATATATATACATATATATATATATATACATATATATATACATATATATATATATATATACATATATATACATATATATACATATATATATATATATATACATATATATATATATATACATATATATATATATATATATATATATATATATATATACATATATATACATATATATATATATATATATATATATATATATATATATATATATACATATATATATATATATATATATATATATATATATATATATATACATATATATACATATATATATATATATATATATATACATATATATATATATATATATATATATACATATATATATATATATATATATATACATATATATATATATATATATATATATATATACATATATATACATATATATATATATATATATACATATATATATATATATATATATATATACATATATATATATATATATATATATACATATATATATATATATATATATATATATATATATATATATATATATATATATATATGTGAACATCCCCATTTATGTACATAAATAAAAGAGGCTTCAGAGGTCAAAGTGGTCTAGCAAGCTAAATCATTGGCAGCTAGTAGAGGAATGCTAACAGACTGTTTTACTGTAAAAAGAATAAATAAAGCTGAAACAAGAGATGAAACAAAAGTAAGTAAGTTCTTGGTCTACCTCTTGGTGAATGATGCTTCCATATGACGTTAGCCTCGGGTCGACCGACTGCCAGGCACATGAGACTGACGCTGCTGCCCTCATTCACCGTCACGTCCTTCGATATGTTGGTGATCCTGGCAGGAACTGAGAAAGAAATAAAAAAAAAAACAAGTTGGCTTTCAGTCCCGTTAAAGACACGTGCGCACAGGACTCGCAAATCCATGTGATGAGAGGTTAAAAATAACCTCCAGTTTGGGGACTCAATTAGCATGAAATTAGCTGACAAATCTGACAATTCTCTGGCTTGCTGTAGCGTTATACATGATTGATTTTCTTCATCATGTATCTTTGCCACGCTGCTCATTAGACAAGCATTGGACTGATTTGGAGTAAGACAGGATTTCATTTCGCTGCCTGGGCTGATCGGATTTGTGTGCATGAGAAAGTTTGTGTGTGCTGTGCTTTGTGATTAAGTGAACGCTGTAAGAGGATAGGCACAAATCAATGGTCAGAGGTTGACCTCCTTCACTGTAATTTAACACACGCATATTGAATGGAACTTTAAGATGTTTTAAAGTAAACAAGCAGGATTGGAATCGAACTGATTATTTTATCCAAATAGTTTATTTTACTAAAGTTAAGAGCCGGCATTTCTTTTTGTTTTTTCACAGTTATTTTTACTAATGTTGACCAAAGCACATGATGCTTGTTTTCACATCATGAGTTAATTCTTATCATTATCAAAAGAAATCTGCCTTTAGTTTTCTCATGAGGCGTTGTGATGGACTGGACTCCAGCTTCTTCCATCATTCTTACTTGGAACAACCGGATAAGAAAATTGATGGATTTTTTTTTTTTTTTTTTTTTTTTTTTAGAAAACCTGCAACTGTCACTGGTTATTACAAAACTACTAGTTTGTTTTCTCAAGATGAAGATGACTAGCTGAAACATAAGCGGTTAGCATCATAATTTGTAACTGTCACAACAGGTTATTTTCTAAGGCAGGGGTGTCCAGCTCTGGTCTTTGAGGGCCACAATCCTGCTGGTTTTCCATGTATCCCTGTTCCAACACACCTGACTAAAACTAGTCACTGTGCAGAACCTTATTGGCTGTCAGATCCATTTAATGGAAGCCTGTTGTGTTGGAGCAGGGATGCACTGAAAACCTGCAGGACAGCAGCCTGAGAGGACCCACTTTGGGCACCCCCTTCTGATATTGTGATTGCTGCATGGTAATGGCTTTTGTGTATTCCAGTAAAGAAAAACCTTTTTCTGTTCCTCAGTCAGTTTTAAAGAGGAGCCGGACAGTGATGCGTTCATGAACGAGTCGGCTCTGAGAGTCAGTTCTTTGTGGTAAATGAGAACCGATTCATGAACCTGAGGACGAAACTATTCCTATTTTTGGTTTTCTATTTTGTCTTATGCAAGTATCCTGCAGAAATCCACTGCAACAATGGACGCAGTATGAACACCAGACGAGGCAGAGGACCCTTAACGCCATCACTTTGTATTTTCTCACAATGCAACACAACACCAAATGCAGGATATTACTTTTATGTAGTCCACTTTCTGTATTTGGTCCACCTAAAATGGACCGAGACCCATGTTTCCGCCTACAGCTTCTTTGATCCGAACCAGAGTTTGTTTAGTGCATTCACATTTCCCCAAACAAAGCGGACTTTCTGAGCAAACAGACTCAGAATCAGATCAGAAAGGCTGATGTGAATTTGCCCTAAATAGCTATGTTATAAATTTTGGTGTATGACGTTTTGCTTTATTAAACCTGCATGACTTGGTTTTGTCATGAAAAGCACTTTGCATTGCCTCTGACATTACAGGCTTTAGCAATAAAGTTTAATTTGACTGTTTTGATTTGATATTTGCTTTCCTACAGACAAGCTGTATCTATCGGTAGGACATGCTCATGCATTCATTTAGCAAGCCTGATACGGTACATTTTTTAGGTTTTTACACTTCTGAGATTTTAATTGATACATTGCTTATCTGTCTTTTGTCCACAAATGACCTTGTTGTGCTTTATTTCCAGTCTGAAACTTTAGACACCATGTATGTGTCCCAGGAAAATGTACACTTTTCTTTATTAACATATTATTACGTAGCTATTTTTCTTATTTTCAAGCCTTGGTATTATTGGAAACATTCCTACAAGTCCAACAATGAAGAAACCTAACATTAGACCAGAGTTTCGGTTCATCATGTTGTTTTACTCAACTCCAGTAGATGATTTGATTTTCATGCAACTAACCATCAGTTATGTAGAATGGAAACATTGTCCAGATCATTGAAGCACACGTGTGTCTTTATGCTTCTGACTTCCTTGCATTCCATGTTTTGGAGGTTTGGTCACCAACACTGCATTTGTTTTTATTGAAAATAAAACTGAAGTCATCCTCATGGCTGCATGAGGTTTATTTCTTTTCAGTTAACTACACCGCTGTGTGGCCCCATGGCTAATCTTCTTTTCACTCAGGTCAACCGTCTCCGTTTGACATTGGCCTTCCTCCCATCCTTCAGCCACTGCCGTGTTATTTAAACCAGTCACTGTTTACCCGTCCCTGACCTGATCAGCTATGCTGCTCACTACCGTTGCATCATTGTCACTTGAATATGAGCGATATGGGACACTTACTTCTGAGATTGGATCTTGTAACGGTGTTTTATCTCACAGTGTTGCATTGCTGTAGATAGATATTACCAGCCTGTGTGCTACAGGCTGCCTTTGTGTGGCTGCGTGTGTCAACAGCTGCAGATTTTACCATGATCGTATTCTCAGATGCTGACAACATAACACTGCAAGTTATTTCCCCATCACCACTCCTTATTGTTCATCTATCGCTTGACTTTGTTTGTTTCCAGTGATTTTTTTATTTTTTTTCTTCACTGATTTGCTGAAGAGTCGATTCACATAAAAACTGAAAACATTACCAATTATGAACAAATTCTGATGTTGGAAATGTTATTTCAGTAATGTCTCATGATTAATCAGCTGCCTCAGCAGTAAGAGAATAAATTGGCAATTTATGTTTGTTTTTCACTTCTATTTTTCCTCCATTTAACCTGGAAGATCCCACAGAGAGGTAAGATATGTCCCTCCAGTCAATATACATGATTTTACATTCATGTCACACCTAAGAAAAAAAAATACTAACAGTAATAAAAAGAAATCATCATTGTATGTATTTTTAGTGTGTTTTTACCATATTTAGGCCAGAAAGCACTCATATGCAAATTTTTTGACACCTTGTTTTATGACTTCATGTTGTTATGCTTGCAGAGACAGATGTCTCGCACCTCAGCATCACACTCCATTTACCCTACATCTTAGTATAATTCCATACACACACATAGTTTAGGGGAACAAAGCTCAACACCTATATGATTCTCATCTGCATATGCATACGCCTACGCTGTACAGCTGTTGGGTATAAATAAACTGGTCTTGGGCTGCTCTCGTTGTAGCTGGACTCTGATGTGCTACGTTGCATGGGAGGCTACCTTTGCTTGCCAGAACATAGAAACCGTCTCTGAGTCTTTGTGAACTTCTCCCTGTCATGTATATATTCACCAATAACAGTTTATAAGGTCTATAAACGGTAAACGTATTCCATGCATAGCAGGGTTAGGTTTAAGGTAACCCACATTTACAAAGAAACCCTTTTTCCTCCAGCTCTGTTTTCACCCTCAGAAGATTTAGAAGTTTCTGGCAGAAAGTCTAGAGTCATATTGGCTGGTTTGTATGATAAAACAGACTTGAAACGTGAGCAGGTAGTTGGCAGAACAATAGCTACATTCACATAGAACGTTTCTAATCCAACTGAATGTCCAGTCAGAATAGATATACATCATGTAAACACAAATGCCTTGTAGGGGGAGCTTTAAACCTGTTCATGACCAGCAGGGAAAAAATAACCACGTACACACTCATTCTGGTGGTTTCTGGGGTGGATGTTATTTCTGCGCATGCTTAAACAATGTGGAGGTCAAAGAGCTTTAAGGGAAGACTTGAAAAATGGCGTCATCAAAACTGGAAGGGACTGTGGCGAAAACTGTGTTTTTGTTAGAAACAAAGAGTTCAGGATTATTGAGAAGGTGAAAAAATAATCACTTTTTACTGGACAAAAGCGTTGCTCATGTCGAAAGCTTGATGTTTACATGGAATCTGTATGTTTCTGTCGGCTTCACCTCGCTTCCATGTAAACATGTCAGCTGGAATCTCCCATCTGATTGACTCCAATCAGAGAGATGGAGTGTTTGTCCACGTAAACGTAGCTAATGCCTTTAAAAAGAGAAATGAAAACTGAACCAATAACTGTTTTCTGGTTGTAAAAAAGAAAGCCTTTTTTTGTAAACGTGGGAGCAGATTTGTTTGATACATGACACGGTTTTTAACACTAAATCATCATGACAGGAAAGAAATTAATTCATTAAATCACGGGGATAAATAAAAATCCAGCCAAGGTTTGTTTTTGGTTTTATATTTGCTTCTAACCACAACCTGATTGATTAAAGCTGTGTTAAATGTAGCGAAAAACACCATCTAATCATAAAATCCAACTGTTTATGTAGTGGTTCCACCTCAGCCTCCGTCTTTTTTCTTCATTAAGTTTAATTGATTAAGTACAACATTGCAAACAGAAGCCATTTAGTCAAAACACGAACAAAAGAACCTCGAGTGACAATTAGCCCAGTTAGCTTCTGGAATTACAATACGCTTATATTTCAGTGTATTTTATCTACATGGAATCCATGATCTCCTCTGCTGGAATGATGTAACACCACTGCTCGCAATGCAAAATATATTCACCATGTCAGAGCGAAAACAACATCAGATCAATACTGCAGACTAATGGAAATATTTATCGACTGTATTTCTCTCCATGTACAGTCGATACTTTTTTTCCCCCCAGATCTTCCACTGCTTGAGCCTTACCATGAGCTCCTCCTGCTCCTCTCCAGTTCCCTCTGATGCCTGCAGACATGATCACTTGTTTGTTTTCCCTTTACAGAGTTATCAACTGACTGGAGCATCAACAGTTCCCTTTCTGCAGGTTTGGGAGTTTGGAGAATCAGTCACAAGCATTTCCTTTTGGAAGGAATACTTTGACACATCAGTGGAGTCATGCAATCGTGTACTTCTACACCAACCACTTTTATAGCTGCTCAATTGTTTAACTCAAATATCAAATCAGCCAATCACATGATGGTGCATTTAGGCAAGTAGACGAGGTTTGATCGACTTGCTGAAGTGCAGAAAAAGCATCAGAATGAGCAAGAAAAGAGTTCTACAAGACGTTTAACATGGCATAATTGTATTTCTGAAACTGCTGATCTACTGGGATTTTCACACAAAAACCATTTCCAGAGATAACAGAGAAGTTCTGAAGATGCCAGTTGTTGATGTCAGAAAGACTGGTTGACCCAGAATGAACCTACCAGACCCCTCAGGTCATCTCGAGACGGCTTTTTATCAGGTCCCCGAGTCAGAACCAGACATGGAGAAGCTTCATTCAGCTTCCAGCTGCACATGTCTGAACAAACTCTCAGATAGCCTCAGATCAGCTGGAACATCCAGGTTAAAGACCCTCCTCTCTCAGCTGCATGCATGTTTCTTAAATGTGATTTTCTTTTTAACTTGATCATGTTTATGACAGTTGCGATGGACTGGCGAGATGTCCAGGGTGTACCTCGCCTTTTGCTCAAATGGCTGCTGGGATAGGCTCCAGCTTCCCCACAATCCTTCGTTGGACTAAACGGTTAGGATAATGAATGAATGAATGAAGGTTTATAACAGATTTGTTTAATTTAACTTTCTTTTTTCCCTTTTTTTGTGTTGAATTTTAAGTTATGCTCTTTATTTTCTTACTTTTTGAATGTCTATAAAACATGTTGAATCACTTGATTAAACTGTATGCCTGACACCCTGCTTTCCACTTTAACCCCTTAATGCTGTATGAGTCATGCTTAAACCAGTTTATATAACCCTTTTATATAACTTTATCGGTAAAAATGGACTCAAAACCCTGCTGTAACATGATCTGTTATGTGTCTTCTCCCCGTGGTGGATGCAATAATAAAATGATAACGACACGTGAATAAATATTCTATATTTTTGTTTTGTTTATTCTCTTTTCACATTAAATTAAATGGTCAAATAAAAATTTCAGATTAAAAAAAAAAAAATTTTTTTTCTCCCATCTTTGTTCTTGGGTTAGACTCTAAACGGTTAATGCAACCCTAACCATCAATCTGTTACTTTAACAACACATAAGGACACACAAGATGTTAAAAAATGTATAAGTTATGTGTAAAATGTGGCAAAATCCGTTGTTGCTTACATGAACTGACAACTACCTGACTTTAACCACTTTGAGTGTTGACATTTGTCACGTGAAGGCACAATGTTCAACAAAACAGGTCTCAGGATATCTGGAAAGCATTCCCTCATGTCTCTTCCCAGCTTCACACAGCAACGGAAGCTTCTCTGCAGTGGTCATCGGTTTACATTAATTAGACCGACTCCACCGACCTAATGTGGTAATGATTCATTAATGGTCAAATGCAACACGTGGCGCCAGTGAGAGGCTTTAAATAGGGTGGAAGGTGAGGGATGTGGCTTGAAGATGCAGCGAACACCACTTTTTCCACTCTTTTGACCTTCTGCTGAGATGAATGAACAAACATCTGTGTGCAGATGCAGGTGACAAGTCCCTGTGCTTTATAATGCCAGAGGCCAAGTGATTAAAAACACAGCTCCTCTGTTACTGGGAATGCTGTGACTGAAAACGACGGGGGGGGTCTGGGGATTTGTCAGTCTACATGTCTGCACAGAAAAGTGGATTATTAGAAAATGGAATTATGATGCTCTCCAATGAGGAAAAAAAAAATTCTCTGGTTTGTTTACATTTAATCAGCTAATGTAGTTACATTTCTCTGCTATTATGTATTTTTCTGATACCTCCTTGATATCCTGGGAGGAAATGTGCATCATTCACAGAAAGAGGAGCGGATTTGTGGCAACAGTACACTGATGCCATATCTGCAGGACATAGGAACAAAACAGAGGAGATAAAGTAAGCATTGCTCTTAAAGAGCATGTTGTTTTGCCTCGCAGTTCTAATCAAACACGCGTGGCAGTCTTCCAGTCACACAATGCTACAGGGAAATGTTTGGGAAATATTTAAACGCCAACTTTTCCTCATGAGAAAAGATTTCCAGAAACTTAGTTTTAAAGGGTAAGGATGGAAAAAAAATCAGCACCACAGCATCTTTTTTTTCTCTTTTGAGTCAAACTGCGCTACACACCACCAGAAAAAGAAGAATTCATAGACTTTACTGAAACGTTGGGGCCGGCAGCATAAATATAAATTGCTTCCCTGTGAATTCTCCATAAGAAGAGTCTCATTTACCTTTCAAGATGAAGTATTCTATATTCATAATGTATTCTGCAATAACATGTAACTAGCATCATAACTTTGAGTTGGTCCATTTTTAGCCAGACTGCACTGCTTCTTCCAAAGTGCAGCACATAGCAGTGGTCACTATAAATAATACAGGCCTACTATAAAATTTATGTATGAACTGATAGTATGTATGTGGGTAAAACTACCAGCTTTAGTTATGTATCAGTGGAGCAAAAGTCCGGTGTGAAAATCAGCTGTTTGAATTGCTGGTATTCCATCATGAAAGTGTATGAAGCGGTCACACAAAGCAAATGGACCAACCTCGTACAGAAAAGATGCAAGCTGCCTGAGTATTCACACAACTTAGATAAGTGTTCACACACAACATACCTGAAAAAAAGACATTTGGCTATGAAAAGTCATGCATGTTTTTTTCTTAATCAAAATAAGATTTATTGTATTAGACAGATAAACATTCATTCAAGTCCATTATTCCTGAACTATGTGGCGCTAAAGGCTCTAATATCCAAACAGATGAAAAATGGGAAAGCTTTAGATTCCTCGATTCATTGATTTTAAATCCACAGTCTTGGCTATATTCTGGTATTTGTTGCAGGTTTATTTCTTATTTTTTCTCTTGCAATGATAATCCAGAATCCACCACTTTTTCCAACTCTGGATTGTAGTATCCAGAATTTAGCTGGAATCCAGACCTGTCTTTGGTATGTTGTAAAACATGTTGGGAACTTCGAAACTCCAGACACAGACGCTGCAACTGGAATTTGCCTGTGGAACGCCAGACAGCCAAAGTTTCTCCAGATGGAAGGAGATCACTGCTGCCATTGCCAAGCACATCTGACACATAACCGGTGAGAACTGACTGACAAATTTGCACAAAAAATGTTATATTGTTATGTAACTTATTATGAGGCTTTATCGGGATGTCTTGGTCATATCGCCCTGCCCAAGCAGAAGTTACACTAACTTAATCTGAATGTGAGATAAACTGCAGGTACTCTGAGCTATCCTTGTCATTTGATGTTGAAAAGAAACACCAAAAAAAGAGTACTTTAAAACAGTCAAAGGTATTTTTAGAAAACCAAAAAAGAAGAAAATAAAGGAAGAAAAGCCGTTCTCAGGACTGATTTAGGGCGAGCCCAAACCTTTGACTTCGCCAAACATCAAAGCTTTTGGTTCTGTACTTACATCAACTAAATCTATAACAGATGCTAAGTCCTCTGTCAAAGCAAATTATTATGCAACGGAAACATGAAAAGAATCACTGTCATGGAGTTTTTCCATCTCCCTTCTTGTGTCGGAACAATAGACATTCGTGGCAGATAACTTGGTTACGTTCAGTGTTCTTGTCAGTGGTTGTGTTGAATCCAGAGGTGCACATAACTGCAGGAGAAGGAACAAGAAAGGGATTCAGCGCTCCCATCTGAGAGATGTGGTGGGGGCTGCTCGTGCTTCGGAGAGGTGGAAATAAACTAGGTTACTTTTCCCACTAGCTGACACAAGGAGTGACACCTGCTTTCTTTCTTCCTTCAAAGGCAGCTTTTCATATGGGCCAGTTGCATCTTGTGCATGAGGACAAACAAAGTATAATCACACCGGCACTTAAGTTAAACCAAATGGTAGAACGTGATGCTCTGGGGCCCTGCGATGGACTGGTAAGCTGTCCAGTGTGTACCCTGCCTGTCGCCCAAAGCAAGCTGGGATAGGCTCCAGCTTCCCCGCGACCCTGAATTGGATTAAGCGATTTAGAAAATGAATGAATGAATGAATAAATGAATGAATGGATGAATGAATGAATGAATGAATGAATGAATGACGCACTGGGCGAAGGCATTGCTTTCTGATCTACATGAGAAAAGGATTACACACACTGGGTATTTGCTATCTTGCATTTACAATGACATATTGACATAGTCGCAATCCACTTTTATGAACTGATGAGCAGGCTGTTCATACCAGTACCATACACTCTACAGCAGACCTACTTGAAGGTCTCCGCCCCAAAAGTTTTGTATTTTTCATGCTGCAATGAACATGAATCAAATCAATTGGGCAGAACATTTCATTTGAATTAGCTGTGATGGATCAGAGAGACATATGAGACCCGAGGACTGTGGCCCCTCAAGAGTCCCACAGTATCAACAGGACTATCAGTAGGAGCATGGAGGGTAATTCAGGCTAATTCAAAACCACCTGCACAAGTTACCACCAAACCCGAAACACGAAAAGATCTGTTACTACTTCGGCGTGACTTAGGCCTGAGCCCCTAATGCTAGATCATCACTAGGGACTATGGACACAAATCTTAGCCATGGCTAAAACACAGATAAGATCAAGTTGTATGCAAGAAATGAGCAAGATATCAACTTACTGATCAGTAGGATATTCAGTAGGGACACTGGATTAACCTACTGCCTGCAGAGGAGATGAGAGATAATCATGGCTGGAAGGACTGAGGTAAAAGAGAGCAACACAACAGAAGGTCAGTTACCAATACCCTGGCATGTCAAAAGTAGATTTCAGACAACAAGGAAGTGGAAGAATCGACTGAATGGGAAGGAAACTTCCAGCCTATTCAATAGATCCCAGTAAGGTGTGGTCATCATAATAAATTTCATTAATTTTATTAGTAAAGTGCTTTGAAATGACTTTGCTTTAACAAATTAAAGGGAGACAAATTTAATTAACTAAGTCCAATCCATCAACACTCCTCTGCCATTAGACACTCCTCTGGTAGTGTGACTTGGACAAACTTTCCCACTAAATTCAATAGGTAAGCGTTATTATAGCCATTAGACAGGTAGTGTACAGTATGGACATCGGATTATCATTTCATCTGCATGAATGTGGGTGGATATTGTGTATCTCTTTATTACCAATCATAGCTGAAAGGCTCAAACTATCAGAAGGCAACGCAGCAAAAGATGAGCTACCAATGCTTTGACATCCAATAGGTATCTGACAAAAACGAATAGGCTAAAAAGGAAGAACACGGCCATTCAATTTATGCATCGACTAGAACTGATTTTGTCTGTAAGGTGCCTTCAGATGTGGGAAGTAACGCTATAAAATAAAGCTGAATGAAACTGAATTGAAAGACGTCCAATTCATCAACACTTCAACACACCCTGTGAGTTGTGATTCTTCATCCATGTCCACCAATTTGAGACTGGACAAAAGCAACAAAGCTGTGGGGACACATAAGAAAGATGGCCTCAGTGATGTATAGCTACGTGAATTCCTTAGGCAGCTGAACCCAATGAGGGAGAAGAGGAAGAGAAGGAAGCATTGGGGAAAGATAAGCTCCTGCTGATTAAAGAAGAAGCTGATGTTCTAATATTAAGTAGAAAAGGCTGGACTGGGAGACAGCGTACAGGCAGTAATCATGGTCACACCAAACAGACACTGAACAGAAGATCAATAGAGACTGGGTTCTACACCACCAGACAGGGCCTCAGGTGCAGGTTTATGAACAGACCTCTGAGACATGCCAGCAAGAAATAGCAGGACGTAGGATGCAACTGGGTATGCCGTGCTTGGTTGCAGGAGGACCTGGACCAAGTGTGAAATGACAAAGTGGGATATTCTGCTCAAAAGTGGGGGAGAATGGAAAACATATGATCTGTGGGTGATCTAGTTTACATCCAAATAATGATATCATCATGACTTCATGGTATGGATAAACAGAAGGCGGTAGCAGTGTAGTAGCGGTCGATGTATTGATCCCATCCTTCTCACTGATAACTCCAAACCCTGAATGTACATTTAAATGACTAGAAAAGCCAAACAAATACATGTGCATGGACTAAAACGTGGAAAGTCAAACGCTTCAAGCTCTATTTAAGTTCGCAGACAGCAGGCAGATGAAGACAAGCAAAGTGGATTTCACAACCTGTGGGCACAAAATGTCACGAAGAAGGGAGTCTGGGTTCCATTAGCAGGATAACGTGATTCTGCTCAGTAATCTGCTTTGCTTTTTAATATGCTAATCATCCAAAGCTCTCCAAGTAAATTGTCTGTGACAGTTAGAGAAGACAAACACTCACCAAGAGCTTTATTTGAAACACCTGAACACCTGCTTATTCATGCAATTATCAGTAATCAGCCATTTGATAGGAGAGCAATTCATAAACTCCTGCAGATGAATTTCAGGAGCTTCATTACATGTTCACAGCAACCACAGAGGAAAGAAAGATAACCATGCTGATTGCGGCGTGACTGAGTGTGGAGTATAGAGTTTACTGACTAGCCAAACTAGCTAGTCAGATTACGATGCCGAAAACTGGTGCAAAACAGAAAATCCTGGCAGATTTCTGCTTGTTGTATCCAACAGAGATCAGATCCTCTGGTGAGCACCACCTCACCAGAAATTTGTGTAAAGCAGGGGTGTCAAACTCCAATCCTCGAGGGCTGGTATCCCTCTGGTTTTTGTCATTTCCCAGCATCAACACATTCAAATCCAATGGATCCAACAGCTTCTTGTCAACCTATTTATTCATTTCAATCAGGTGTGTTGGAGCATGGAGACAACAAAAAGTGCAGGAGACGTCCTCGAGGATTGGACTTTTACACATGTGGTATGAAGCTTTTTTTGACTATATTTTAACACAAAGAGAAATGGATGCGTTCTTATGCAGTATTTGTTAATCTGCAGCCAGTTGTCATACTTGAAAACTCTCATTTTGTTTTCTTCTTTTTTTTTTATTTTATTTTTTTTATTTTCTTCTTCTCTGTGACAACAGCCATGTTTCCTCATGCTCAGTTTTCAGCTTGGTGCCAAATAAAAATGTGAGATATCCTGCTGTGCACCAAGGGGACTGTCAGGCAGAAAGTAAACAGAGGGAGACATGGTGCTGTGACATCAATTTTAAACATAATGGTTAATGTCAATCTGTGCCTTTTCCTAACCACACCCCTCAATTTTGCATCCTGAGTGTATGCACAAAGTTTGATAAGTGTTATCTCACCATTTTTTTTTCAGGTTTGCACAGCTTGCACTGATGCCTGTCTGTTGGATGAGAAAGTAGAAAAATATATTCTGAGTTCTGACCTTGTTTTTCGACCATGCACAATGTGTGCAGCCAGCAAGAGTGCTGAATTTGTAATGATTTGAGCAATTACTTCATGGAAGTTGGTACAGCAGGTACAACAATTAAACTACGTTGCTATATAACTGCAAATGAAAAAAAAAAAAAAAAAAAAGCTGTGTGCTAGTATATAATAAAACCATTGTTCCCTCATTATGTTTTTGTTTTTCAAGATGATGGTTAAACCACAGGCTGCCAAAAAAAAATAAAAAATTGGGAGCCATCCCAATGACTTTCCTTGAAACCCCTAATTACTGAAAATTTTCAGCATACTAAATTAAAATATCAACTGCTTAAATAACTGTGGGTCGGAGTCTGTGTGTCAGCAAGACAAAGACGACAGAGGAAAGTGTGGAAAAAAAGGAAGCAAAAAGGGTGCTACAAAAATTCTGCTCATTATCTCCCATGAGGAGGATGTCACCAACAGGTCACAATGGAAGCTGTAGCGGATTCTTTTTCCAGCAGAAGCTGACTTTAGAAAAAAAAAGTCTGTATATTTTCAAAGTATCAGATCTTCCGCATGGATTCGGCTGCACCGATGACTTGTTTGCTCTGTTACATTCAGTAAAGGCAAATGATCCTTCATGTAATTCAAGCCTGCTTACCTACATGCTTTTCAAGCTGAAACAGAAGCCTTACTGTTAAAAGTCTAAGAAACAAAGGGCATAACAATGATAGAAATCAATGCGTAAAGAGATATGGCATATGATAATTCATCTACACTCTGGGCTTTAATGGAGAGACGCTAAAGAAATTCCAATATTCTAAATGAAATTCAATTCTTGAAGATTCAATGTCTGGCATTTACCTTCTAATGTTCACAATAAAACAATGTAATGAAAGAATATATATATATATATATATATATATATATATATATATATATTCTTTTTTTTTTTTTTTGGACAATAATAATAAGAGTCAATGCTTTGCAATATTTGGTTGAGGAAACAGTTAGCAATGTGGGAAGAATACCTCAAAACCTTAAACAGAGAATAAAGACAATCTTTTGGCATTAAAATCTAATATCAGAAATCATCAGTTTTTACTTTTTGTATAGTATAAGTTTACACAACATGTCCATATTTTGCATCAAACTCTTCAGCTGCATCTCATCTCACTCATGTCAAAATAAGTGATGTGATATTTTTTTTTTAATGGCACAACTTGCAATAAATCCTGTAGCTTCTGCATTTTTTAACGTTATATGACATAATCACATTGAGCTTGTAAGTGGATTTGCCTACACATCTTTAATTTGGAATTATTTCAAAGTGGCTGAATTACTTTCCTGCCAGGAAAAACATTTAACGCATATTCATACCTTCAAAAACATTATCTTACTGGATGTTTTTTCGTGTCTTTGCGGAAATTGCTGCGGTTGTGCGGTAGTTTAATTGCTTTTGGTGTGTTTCTTACACACTCATTATTATCAAAATGACTGAACAAAAACAAACATAGTAGCTGAACACTCAGGAGAATCTCAGTCTTTTCTGCTACAGACTGTGTTTTAAGGAATCCTGAAACCAGTCTTTGAAGAAAGTGTTAAGATCAGTTGGATAACATTAAGGCCTCAGGGTGATGTCATAGGGGCCCTCGAGGGACAGAATGTGGCAGGTAGTGAATTCAGCTAACATTACCTTCAATGGCTATAGGCAAACTGGAGGCGCTGAATAAAGTGTCAAAAAAAGCTCCAAATAATGTACAACTTTAGCTTCCAGCTGTACCGCTCTGTGTTTTAAGCTAACTACACTGAAAACTCACCTCAAAATGAGAATAATTTCACTGGCCATTTCTAAGATTTAACTGCTTAAATCAAGTTGCGAAAGAGTAAATACAAACACTGAGATTTGCTCAGTGGGGTGACAAAGCTAAATTTAGACTTTGAACACTTGCTTCTCAGTAAACTAGGACTCTCTTTGCAGAAGACCAATACAAGGAAAATAAAAAAAGATTAATTGCTATTACGCCACTCTCTATATGCACCTCATGAACGTTGAGGATAGAGATGAGATTGCCGATTGGAGTGTCCAAGGCATGTGGCCACAGGTCTGATGATATGAACTGTGGTCCAGGGAGTCCTGATGCCAGGTGTACATATGGACACTCTTATGTTTGAATATGGTGTTTGTTATGGACAATCCATGATGATCCCCTCCAGGTCTCACTGTCATTGCCCACGTGAGCATTGAAGTCCCCCAGCAGAACAATGGAGTCCCCAGAAGGAGCACCCTCCAACACTCCCTCCAAGGACTCCAGAAAGGGTGGGTACTGTTCGATGCAGGTGCACAGACAACAGTCAGAACCCATCCTACCACCCGAAGGTGAGGGAAACTACCCTTTCATCCACCGGGGTAAACCCCAACGTGCAGGCACCAAGCCAAGGGCTGATGAGAATGCCCACACCTGCTCGGTGCCTCTCACCATGAGCAACTCCAGAGTGGAAGAAGGTCCAGCCCCTCTCGAGGGTACTGGTTCCAGAGCCAAACCATGTGCCGAGATGAGTCCAACTATATCTATCTGGAACCGCTCAACTTCGCACACAAGCTCAGGCTCCTTCCCCACCAGAGAGGTGACATTCCACGTCCCTAGAGTCAGTTTCTGCGGCTGAGGATCCGACCGCCAGGGTCCCCGCCTCTTGCTGCTGCCTGACTCACATTGCACCCGACCCCTACGGCTCCTCCTGCAGATGGTGAGCCCACGGGAGGTGGGGCCCATGTAACCCTTTAGGGCTGAGCCTGACTGGGCCCCATGGGCAAAGGCCCGGCCAAAGGCTTGCTCTCGTACCCAACTCCCAAGCCTGGCTCCAGAGGGCGACCACAGTGGCCCACATTGGGGCAAGGGATCGTTTCCGCCCGCTACATAATAATATAATCTATAATAATCTATCTATAACAACATTATTATTATTATTATTATTATTATTATTATTAATAATAATATTATTCAGCCAATTTGGGTTTCCTTGCCTCTTCATGCATGTACATTATTATTTCCTCACCTCAAACATCTTTGAACATATGAGTTAAACTTTCTGTTCAGGGAAGCATATTCTGTCGATTTCTCTGTATAGATCCCAAGTCTTGGTAAAAGTTGTTTCTTACAGACACCAATTTGTGCATGAAGACATAAAGCCCCTGATAAACTGAAGAAATTGCCCTCTGCTGTACTCTCCCCTTGAATCTTGAACACTTCCTCTTTGCTGCAATAAGTGGAGGAGTGATTTAACAGCATGAAGACAAGCTCCATCATGCTGGGATAAATCTAATGATATCCCTGCTTGCACTTTAAATGCACATATTCCATGAAGCTGAATCCCCAGAAATAAAACGTGAGCTCACATTTTTACCAATCTGCTAAACTGGGATCACTAGCACTGGTTTTCACTGAATATTCATTCATTTTTTTTCTTAACCTTTTAGTCCAATTAAGGGTAGTAAGGAAGCTGAAGCCAATCCCAGCAATCATTGGATGAGAAGCGGGTTACACCCTGGAAAAGTTGCCAGTCCATCTCACAGCTTCACGAAAGATATTAAGAAAATACAAAGGTGTAGTTTATATTAATACTTCCTGCTTTTGACTTCAAATGACAAATTAGGGGTTAAATCATTATGTCACTGTGCACTAAGTAATACTTTAATTTATAAAGTACTTTTTAAAATTTTTGGTGGATCAATAACTCAAATGACAGAAGATGACAGTTTAAAGTTTTTATAAAAAAATAAATTGAATAAATTAAAATGAGCTACCTCCCGTGGGCTCACCATCTGCGGGAGGAGCCGTAGGGGTCGGGTGCAATGTGAGCTGGGCGGCAGCAAGGGGCGGGGACCCTGGCGGTCCGATCCCCGGCTGCAGAAGCTGGCTCTAGGGACGTGGAACGTCACCTCTCTGGTGGGGAAGGAGCCTGAGCTTGTGCGCGAGGTTGAGCGGTTCCGACTAGATATAGTTGGACTCACCTCGACGCATGGCTTGGGCTCTGGAACCAGTACCCTCGAGAGGGGCTGGACCTTCTTCCACTCTGGAGTTGCTCATGGTGAGAGGCGCCGAGCAGGTGTGGGCATTTTCATCAGCCCCCAGCTTGGTGCCTGCACGTTGGGGTTTACCCCGGTGGGTGAAAGGGTAGTTTCCCTCCGCCTCCGGGTGGGGGGACGGGTCCTGACTGTTGTGTGTGCTTATGCACCGAACAGCAGTTCAGAGTACCCACCCTTTCTGGAGTCCTTGGAGGGAGTGCTGGAGGGTGCTCCTTCTGGGGACTCCATTGTTCTGCTGGGGGACTTCAATGCTCACATGGGCAATGACAGTGAGACCTGGAGGGGAGTGATTGGGAGGCATGGTCCCCCCCCCTCTGAACCCAAATGGTGTTTTGTTATTGGACTTCTGTGCTCATCATGGATTGTCTATAACGAACACCATGTTCCAGCATAAGAGTGTCCATATGTACACCTGGCATCAGGATTCCCTGGGCCGCGGTTCAATGATCGACTTTGTAGTCGTATCGTCGGACCTGCGGCCACATGCCTTGGACACTCGGGTGAAGAGGGGGGCGGAGCTGTCAACTGATCACCACCTGGTGGTGAGTTGGCTCAGATGGTGGGGGAGGAAGCCGGTCAGAGCTGGCAGGCCCAAACGTGTTGTGAGGGTCTGCTGGGAACGTCTGGCTGAGTCCCCTGTCAGAGCGAGCTTCAACTCCCACCTTCAGCAGAGCTTCGAACATGTCCCGGGTGAGGCGGGGGACATTGAGTCCAAATGGGCTGTGTTCCTTGCCTCTGTTTCTGAGGCGGCCAGCTGGAGCTGTGGCCGTAAGGTCGTTGGTGCCTGTCGTGGTGGCAATCCCAGGACTCGTTGGTGGACACCAGCAGTGAGGGATGCTGTCAAGCTGAAGAAGGAGTCCTATCGGGCCTTCTTGGCCTGTGGGACTCTGGAGGCAGCTGATGGGTACCGGCGGGCTAAGCGGCATGCGGCTTCAGCCGTTGCCGAGGCAAAAACTCGGGCATGGGAGGAGTTCGGCGAGGCCATGGAGAAAGACTTCCGGACGGCTTCGAGGAGATTCTGGTCCACCATCCGGCGGCTCAGGAGGGGGAAGCAGTGCTCCATCAATACTGTGTACAGTGGAGGTGGGGAGCTGCTGACCTCAACTCGGGACGTTGTGGGTCGGTGGGGGGAATACTTCGAAGACCTCCTCAATCCTACCAACACGTCTTCCCATGAGGGAGCAGAGCTGGTGGACTCAGGGGTGGACTCTCCTATCTCTGGGGCTGAAGTCACTGAGGTGGTCAAAAAGCTCCTTGGCGGCAAGGCCCCGGGGGTGGATGAGAGCCGCCCGGAGTTCCTTAAGGCTCTGGATGCTGTGGGGCTGTCCTGGCTGACACACCTCTGCAGCATCGCGTGGACATCGGGGGCAGTGCCGCTGGATTGGCAGACTGGGGTGGTCCCCCTTTTTAAGAAGGGGGAACGGAGGGTGTGTTCCAATTACAGGGGAATCACACTCCTCAGCCTCCCTGGTAAGGTCTATTCAGGGGTCCCGGAGAGGGGGGTCCGCCAGATAGTCGAATCCCGGATTGAGGTAGAGCAGTGCGGTTTTCGTCCTGGCCGCGGTACAGTGGACCAGCTCTATACCCTCTTTCGGTCCTGGAGGGGGCATGGGAGTTTGCCCAACCAGTCTACATGTGCTTTGTGGACCTGGAGAAGGCGTTCGACCATGTCCCCCGGGGGCCCCTATGGGGGGTACTCCGGGAGTATGGGGTGCCGGACCCCCTTGTGCGAGCCGTCCGGTCCCTGTACGACAGGTGTCAGAGCTTGGTCCGCATTGCCGGTAGTAAGTCGGATTCGTTTCCGGTGAGGGTTGGACTCCGCCAAGGCTGCCCTTTATCACCGATTCTGTTCATAACTTATATGGACAGAATTTCTAGGCGCAGCCGAGGTGTTGAGGGGATCCGGCTCGGTAGCCTCAGGATTGGGTCCCTGCTTTTTGCGGATGACGTGGTCCTGTTGGCTTCATCTGGTCGTGATCTCCAGCTCTCACTTGAGCGATTCGCAGCCGAGTGTGAAGCGGCTGGGATGAGAATCAGCACCTCCAAATCTGAGACCATGGTCCTCAGCCGGAATAGGGTGGATTGCCCTCTCCGGGTCGGGGGTCAGGTCCTGCCTCAAGTGGAGGAGTTTAAATATCTCGGGGTCTTGTTCACGAGTGAGGGAAGGATGGAGCGCGAGATCGACAGACGGATCGGTGCGGCGTCTGCAGTAATGCGGACTCTGCACCGGTCTGTCGTGGTGAAGAAGGAGCTGAGCCAGAAGGTGAAGCTCTCGATTTACCAGTCGATCTACGTTCCTACCCTCACCTATGGTCATGAGCTGTGGGTCGTGACCGAAAGAACGAGATCTCGTATACAGGCGGCTGAAATGAGTTTCCTCCGCAGGGTGGCCGGGCTCTCCCTTAGAGATAGGGTGAGGAGCTCGGTCATCCGGAAGGAGCTCAGAGTAGAGCCGCTGCTCCTTCGCATCGAGAGGAACCAGTTGAGGTGGCTTGGGCATCTGGTCAGGATGCCTCCTGGACGCCTCCCTGGTGAGGTGTTCCAGGCACGTCCCTCTGGGAGGAGACCCCGGGGAAGACCCAGGACACGCTGGAGGGATTACATCTCTCGGCTGGCCTGGGAACGCCTCGGGATCCCCCCCGCAGAGTTGGCAAATGTGGCTGGGGAGAGGGAAGTCTGGGCTTCCCTGCTTAGGCTGCTGCCCCCGCGACCCGACCCCGGATAAGCGGCAGAAGATGGATGGATAAAATGAACTATTGTGATGTCCATTTTCTGTTAAACTAAGTATCTTTTTCTCCTATTCAATTTTTTATAACTTTTTTGTTTGTTATTGTTATGATGGATGAAAATAAGTTACGCTTGAACTGAACAATATTTTTTTAAAAATAAAATTTTGATGATCCTGACTTTCAAACAATGTTCTGTGATTAAACCAGTTTTTATTAAAAAAAAAAAAAAAAAGAAACGGAAAGCCATTTTGTTTTCTCATAATAATCCACCTTAACCCATAGGTTCAGAACATTTTACTTGGTTTATGAAAAATAATAACAAAAAAAAAAAGTCGTAGTGTAATGTGACTCTTGTCAAGTTTCTCCATGTTTAAAACAATTTAAACATTTGGATTCATCAATTCAAGACACATTACAGAACTATTGCTGTTTTCCCCTCAGGAAGCTGATGGGCAGCAGCAGCTCCAAAAATGCACATGACAGATGGCACTGTGTCATTGAACAAGTTCAGAATGTACAGTTTTAAGGTCACAAAGTTATATAATGTGTCTTTCAGTCATTCATTCGCTCATTTTTCAAACTGCCTAGTCTGAGTGAGGTTGCAGGGAAACTGGAGCCTATCCCAGCAATCATTGGGCAATGGAGAGGTCGCCAGTCCATGACAGGGTCAATACAGAGAGACAAGCAAGCATTCACGCTCACACTCACTCCTAGGGACAATTTAGAGTAACCAACGTTGACCTAACATGCATGTCTTTGGACAGTGGGAGGAAACCAGAGTACCCGGAGAGAACCTATGCATACACAAGGAGAACACGCAGACTCCACATAGAAAGGCCACCAATTCAAGCCTCCCCCAGCCGAGGCTTGAACCAGCAACCTTCTTGTGTACTTCTAAGATTAATCAGGTTCATTTGGTTTCTGCAAACACAAATTATTAGTTAATGTTACTCTGTGACTTAAATGAACAAAACTTTATTTTTTAAGCAATGAGTTTGCATGTTTTTTTTGTTTTTTTTAAGTAAAACCAACATGTTAGGTTTTACAGTGCATCTGCCCCGAGACAAAGCCTCTGACCTCCACATCTTTCCCAGAACACACACATAACTCTTGCTGTGTGTGTTTACCACCTCCACTGTGTGATTCATTACTCATAATATCAACTCATTACTTACAGATGGGTTAAATGCTGAGCTCATATTCCCAGGCTCGTATAAAGGCATTCTTTTGTTAAATAATGGTTTTAGTCTTTTTCAAAAAGTACTTAACATTAACTAAAACAGTTCTGTGTCTCATGTTGACAGTTGATCTCAACCTGAGGACACAGTATGCTCATTACCGATGCTCACAGAGGTGGCGGTCCAAATTTAGTCTAATGAGGTAGCAGATTCATAATAAAAACAACTGATAATGATCCATCATGCAGTCAAGTTTATTCGGAGAGAAAACTAGGCCACGGCTGTGCAGCACATTTCAAGCACTGTCAAAGGCATTTTAAAAGGATTTTAAGGAGGGCGTAGAATCAAGTAGGGTGGATTAACGAACTGCTCTGGTTGCTTTTTTCAAAAATATGCCACTACTTTAAAAGATTACCAAGATATAAAAACAATATAAGACTGGTAAGCTGTATCAGTACTGAAGATCTTAAATCCGCAACCTAAGAAGATAGCTTTCTGTGCTTTTTTTATTAACATGAAAACATCTAGCATTGACTGAGTGTGTTGAAGACTGCTAAAACAGAAGCTTTATTGAAGTCAGGATTGTACTTTAGCATAACAGAATAGTCACCGTCTTACTTCAGCATCGGAGGAAAATTTTATTGAAATGCTCAGCACACAACACGAAATAAACATGCTAATCTAGTAGGGGAGGTTTTTTTTGTACCTGGTAAAAGAATAGGTGAAAATCAGTGAATGCCAGCATCGCTGAGACAGAAGCTCCAGGCGGGACACGCAGTCTCAAGTCTTCCCTTTGATCCACATCTACACAGACATGACAGGCAGCTTTGCCAACTTAAAATGAACCAAATTAATGAATTAATAATGAAACTGACTGGATTGCCTCATTTTTTTTTTTTTTTTTTTATAAAACACAATATATGACTTTGCCAGGTTAAAGATCTGCACTGACACCTACTGCTTTTCTTCTGTATTTTCCATCCAAATAAGACGGCTGAAATGTTGAACAATGATATACTTTAAAAAGAAGCAACTTAAAGTATTTTTTAAAAAATGGCCTTTTTGTATCCTATACAGCTCCTGCTTAAAACAGGGAGTTTCATGAGTTTAGCCTCATTAAAATCCAAAAACATTGCCTCTGCATGTACATTACATGCATATATCAACATATAACTTTGATTTGTAGGGAGACGGTGAATAATTTATCACAGCAAGTAATTTCAACATGACACAATATCAAAGTTTCCAAGCAGCAGGAAGATCTACAGCCTGGTCAGAGAGGGAGATCAACACCACAAGCAGATTGTTTTCATTCCTTCAGCTCTGATTCTTCATGTTCAATCAAACTGTGGATTTTTCTTTTTTACGACGAAAACAAAGCAGAGTGATTTTCTGCTGAGCAGTTTCTGGTTGAAAAATGAATTTGGATTCATACCCCTGTAACAGACTAACTTCCTGTCCAGAGGTGTGTGTGTGTGGATAAGCTGCTTCATGCCTTAAAAACAAAAGATAATCTGCTTAGTAATAGTGCCTGTCAGCTACAACAGGGCTTACTTCCAACACTAAACACACAGCTAACCGTTAGACCAGCAAGTCATTGTTCAGTTTGATGGCGTTTCATTTCATAAAAACTCTTCAGTGAAATTAGTCGAAGGAATTAGAATATTTATATAAGTGAAAATTACGTGTTAAGGTGGCAGAAACTGTGATATTTAATGTAAACAATGGACATTTAGTTTATGTTGCACATGATTTGAAGTGAAAAGCAGAACAGCTTTTCGTGGCAGCTAAGACCAGACATCCACAATTATTATTTATTTAAAGTTTCTTGAAACAAGGTTTTTTTGTTTTTTTTTTTGTAATGCAAGATGATGTGGACTGTTTTCTTCAGATAAGTTGATTTAAGTGGGCTGAAAATTAAGTGGTTACACCTGATTTTATGGGTCAAAATAGTTTCCATTAGTTATTCTCAAATTAAAGGGTTAATTTTAACATTTAAACAAATTATAAATGAAATGAAATGAAAATGAAAAATACTTTATTAATCCCCAAAGGGAAATTCAATATTGTAGTAAATAATAATAATTAATTTGAGGAGGTATTGGTCCGGAGGCTGATGGCTGCTGGCAGGAATGATCTTCTGTATCTTTCAGTCTTACATCGGACCTGAAGAAGCCTCTCACTGAACACACTTTGTTTCATCACTGTGTTGTGGAGAGGGTGTGAAGAATCCTCCATCATCTTCATCAGCTTGTGCAGCGTTCTTCTTTGGACAATCAGCTCCAGCGGCTCCAGAGTTACTCCAAGCACAGAAGCAGCTTTCTGGATTAGCTTGTTGATTCTCTTCAAGTCTCTGGTTCTGATGCTACTACCCCAGCAGATGCTGCAAAGCTGACTGCACTCTCCACAACAGACTTATAGAAGATATGCAACATCTTGGTGCAGACGTTAAACCATCTCAGCTTCCTTAAGAAGTACAGTCTGCTCTGACCTCTGATCTGAATTGAGATTTACAGGTGTTTTCATGTTACTGTGTTTAGCAAATAAGGTCCTGATTTACTGAAGGTTTACATGTTACAACATATTTGTTTTTTTTCTTTTTTTAGGTGTTGCCATTACCATTTTTATAGCCATATATAGGAGTTGCAAAATTCTAGGGTAGTGAAAATGCAGCTTGTGATGGATGTCCCTCAAAGCGATGCCGGCTAGCTTGTAGTTTAACTGTTGGGAGAGAACTTAATGTCTAAATTGTATTCCATGTTAATGGACTGACCACCATCCACCTACCCAAAGCCCTCCCGAACACTAACAGCCCTGCAGAGCTCCTCCAGTATCAAAAGAGAAACAAAACCATTACATGTCTTTAATTTCTGCAGCAGTTAGACTGAAAACAAACACTGCTCCCAGCAGACCACAAACACACTTAATAAAATTCATACTATTAAACATACGTTTTTAAAATTTTTATACTTTATATATATATAAACAACTTTGTCTCACCGTGGATGTGTCGCGTCTTTTCTTACTTACAGTCTGGAAACATCAATGCTAGGTGGATTTGAGTCTTGCTAAATTATTATTATTAGAAGTGACTGCGAGTTAAATTGATTGTTTTTCTCTCTGTTTGGGTTCTTTGTTAAACTGGGAACAGCTCCAGTCCCCTCCTGACTCTGCATTTGTATATTCCATTTTTCCAAGAAAAAAGAAAAAAGAAAAATAAGTTCTCAACTTTTGTAACAGCTCAATAACAATTTGGTATTTGTTGACAATAACAAGAAAACCACTTAAATTAAATTAAATTAAATTAAATTAAATTAAATTAAATTAAATTAAATTAAATTAAAAAAAAACTGTTGGCAACAATGTCAAAACTATTTTTTTTTTAAAAAATGTAATTATTATTATTATTATTTTTTTTTTTTTTAAAGGCCAAAAAAATCATGGAGCTACAGTGGGTTGTTGAAAAATGTAAAACTCCACTAGTCTGTGGGAAGAAGGATGTTGTGTTACACAAGCAAAGCTTTTTAAGGCTTACACTCCAATTTCATTTCTCCTAATGTTGTGGAATATTTCAAATGCCTCATTACTTGCATTTTGGGAAAAGGGAGAAGTCTCTCTCTCTGCTCTATAATGAGCCCTGAAGCTTATTAGACCAGTGTGCATCGAACTGAAAGGACCAATGCTCTCTCTTTTATTTCTTCTCTTTATGGCAGATGAAGGTTTGGCTCCTAATCACAAAAAAACACAGAGCCACATCATTACACTAGAAGGAAATAAAGAGGATAACCCTGCATTCCGTTTAGGGCACTTTATAATTGAATTATTTTTGCAGTCTTACACCAGATGCCATATGTTTCTTGTCTTCAGATGATTTTATGAATCAAAGTCACCCTGCCTCCCGACTGAGGCGAATGTGTGAAGCACTGGCCGTGCAGGGGCTCCCTGCGGTCTGGACCCATGTTGACAATGTGTGGTAATGTTTAAAAAAACCACACAGTTATGCCCTTTGTGTTAATTTGCAGTGACAGCTGCAATTGCAATGCAAATTCACCCCCCACCCCCATTGATGAGAATGCAAGGCTTTACAAACGAAATGTTTTCTGTGAATGCAGAACAAATGAATCCATTAGATCTGCTTAAGCGATACAGTACAAACCAATTGAATTGTGCGGTGTAATCTTTTATGTAATACACCCCAGTGTTAAATGTGGCACCTCATTTTCACTTCAAGGGCAGAAATCTGTTGGATTTGTTTGATAGAAATTTGGAAAATGGAGAAAAAAAAGACAGCACAATAGTAAAAAGAGTAAATTGTTTATTACTCTGAAGAGACTAGTTTACTGAAAAAAAGGTTTTTATTACATCTCAATGCTTGAAAGACATAACTACTGGTATTAGATGCCAATTTAAATCTCCCAAAAGCATTGTGGGTATATGTGTAATCAACACATTTGCAACAAGTATTCACTGTGACAATATCTGAAGTGACTGTTAAGGTCAAGCTCGGGTCAGCTGAGACACATGCTGCATCTCCTGCCTCCACTATCACGTCTGCAAACAGATGAAGGGGCAGAACGCTGTAATTAAACAGGAAGCAGACGACTCTGGTCTGCCGCTCCCAGTTCTTGTAGTTATCTGAACTCTGAGTTAAAGGTTACCCAGTGTCTTGTTCTTCTTAATTCACGTTATTTGAAATGGGTCCATTTAACTGAGAGGTGTCTTGTAAACATTTAAATCTTCTTTATGCTAACTGAGATTTAAATCCCTTTTCAGCCTTTTGACGTGCGTTGCCTTCATAGTGGATAGTGAACAAAACAAACAACAATAATGAGAACTTGACAGTGAGACTTGCATTATCGATTTTCTGAGAAATTCTCAAGAGGAACAACATCGTATTCTTGGTAAAGAAATTAAAGCTTGCTAATCGCTGGACTTTCCGGCAAGGCAGAATCTAATTGGCCCTGGCATTTTGGCCTTGATGGGCTCATATATGATCATGTACACTACTAATCTCTGAGCTCACTTCAATGTAAGTATTAAGCATGCTCCTCTTAAAAGCCACTAAATTCTGCAGTCAGTTGGAAGGAGTCAGTAGAAGTGTACGTGTAAAATATTTCCATAAGGGGTCATTTGTTAATTAAATAAAAAAGAATTTATGAAATCAGCTTAAAAAAACAAAACAAAAAACAAGCATTATATTGCACAAAAACAAGCTAAAATCATGGAAAGCCTCATTTGATGTATTTTATGAAACCCCACGATGAGCAATACGGTGGACAAACAGATCATTTACTAAAAAATGGAGTAAATTTACAATTTACGAAAACTCTTATCTATTTTATTTGTTTGTGTCCTATATCAGGTTGCTTTGCTTTGACTTTGGGGTTTTCTGTGTGTATTAGATTCAGATACCAACACAGCCGGTACATGGAGGTTGATGGTACTGAAACACTTTCCACATCCCGGGACATAACTGTACAACTCACTGGTAAGACCTATCGCTGTTTCTCCTTTTCTAATGCCACATGTCCATCTCACCCACTTTGTCAAAAACTGATCGGGATGCCAATTATAACAACAACTTGCAAGCTGATTGAGCGACCTGCCAGTCTGCTGGTTCCAACATTGGCAGATGCCCTTTTGGTTTGCTTATATGGGACAGGATCAGGTAAAGACGGTGTAAACTACAAGATATCCAGCGGCTGCAAGCTAACCCCAGGCCAAGCGACTACCAGTGGCTACTGGCTAAAAGCAGGCAGAGGGATAACCAGTGGTTGCCAGCTAGATCCAGGCCAACATACATCTGATAGCTCCTGGTCAACACCAGTACACAACAGGTCCAGAAACAGCTACTTCAAGATTATGTTCCAGTGGCGGATTTCCAAATGGGAAATAAAATATATCAACAAACAATCTTAAAAAAGTTTCAAATAATCTCTGAGGTTTATTTTGGGTCAACTGTCTGAGCCAGGCATGCCCAGCTGGAAACAACATGGAAAACCTGCAGGACAGCGGTCCTCAAGGACGGACTTTGGACACCCCTGGTCTAAGATATAATCAAATGATTGGTTTAACAGAAGAGTTGAAAAGGGTTAATAACATTCTGAAAGACAAGAATAAAAAGACAACAATGCTTGAGCAGAAGGTGGATGAATAGTTCACATGAAGAGAAGAATTACAGAATAACAGGAATGGAAAACTGCCACAGATGCTAGGATCACCGACAGCAAATTCTGAAACACATGAAATCACGGTGCGGCATTGATTTACACTGCTTCTTTAATATTCTCTTTCCTTCCTTATAATTTACTTATTTCTAAAGACTTCCAGCATTTCTATATTAGAAAAAGTAAGATGAACAATACTCTTCAACATTTTATGTGCAAACAGGATGCAAAGTGAGAGGACAGAACACTGAGTACTGAGTTGTGTGAAAGAGATGATTTAACAGCTGAAACCAGGATGCCAAACTCTGCTGACTGATATGTCTCGGTCACAGCACACTACACGATATGAGGTTTTGTAAAAGGGTGTTGAACAAGGTTCACCAAAGGGATTTTATTGCAGTTTTACTGCAGGGGCTTAGCTGTGAGTTAAAAATGAAGGACAAGAAGTCAGCATCAGACTCAGAGAACTAATAAAACATAACACTAGCTTGAGTTGGTTCAGGGGTGAACTCCTATGCGGGACGCAACACACACATACTCAATAAGCCCAGTTCACACAAAGTTTAGATGGTTTGTAAGCATACTTGTGAGACCTTCTCAACTCTGACAGCGAGGTTAATAAACATTTCAAAAACATCTTTCCTGCATGACAACAACACCAAGGACATAATCATCCTGAATAAGACAGTAAGTGTGAAGACACCTACATTATAATTACTGTCAAGAAATATATATATATATATATATATATATATATATATATATATATATATATATATATATATATATATATATATATAAATGTATGTACTTTTTTTTCTTTTTTCCCCTAACCCATCGCAATTTTGTTTCACTCCATGAAGTTTTGTCTATATGATGTCCATGGTGCAAGGATGTCCAAACCACAAGTGCACCAAGGAAGACCACAGGGAAATGTAAGAACTCTTAAAGTACAAAGAAAAGAGTTCTGGAGAGCAGAGTGCTGATGAGTTGGAGATTTGAAGTAAAAAAAGAAGTGGATCTTCTAGTGCTGACAGTGCTGCTTGCCGAAGCAAAGAGCTACCTGTCTCTATCCAAGCAACAAGTTTATTCTCTGGGTGTCCTCTTTTATGCCATCACCACCACAGAAGCAGTATTTCAGTTCCTTTCATATGCATATATTGTAAACATGCTCTGAAAGGTCTGTCAGTTTATCTATGATGATTCTATTTAAAGCAGTTTTCATAGCACTGTTATTACTAACATGTGAGATAAAACATCAAAAACACTCTTTGGGATAGAGTTCCTGTGTAGGATAATGACTACTTCTGTGAACTTGTGTAGTTCTAAAAGTTAAGTTATGTGATGATAATTTAAAGCTGTACATCTTGTCCATTTTACTCCCATAACCAACGTTACACTCCTGACTGACTGAGATAAGAAGAGATTTTTTCCATTTTTTTATTCATCTGATAAGGTAATGTGACGGGAAAAAGATAGTTTGGCAGTGAGAAGCTCTTTTTCTTAAATAATTTTACGCCAGGTTTTGTAAGATTGTTGTGTTTACTTTGTAAATGGTTAAAGAAACAATACAGAACTTTGGCTTATTTTATCAGTGACATGAGGATCTATCCTGCATCCTACCTCTTGTCTCCAGTCTGTTCTGCAGATAAAAGTCAGCTTCATATTGACTCAGACTGACTTCAGTGCAGTGGTATCCAGTTGTTAGCATGTGACATGGGGTGGAAACCAAAAGTCAGCTCTAATGTGACACAGTGACCCAAAAGTAAATGTAATACAGTGCAGTATGTTGGTCCCAGGATGCTCCAATGTAAAAGTAACTCAAGGAAGACACATTGTAAATGTCATCTTGTTATCAAAATGAGTTACTCTGCAGCCAGAGTCCTGACCAGAACCAGCATGAGAGATCATATTTCTCCAGTTTTAGCCTCTCTTCATTGGCTGCCTGTTGAATCTAGAATAGAATTTAAAATCCTTCTCCTTACATATAAAGCCCTCCACAACCAGGCACCACTATATATCAAAGACCTCATTGTTCCTTATATACCAAGCAGAGTACTTCGTTCCCCCCCCCCCATAACAGTGTTGCATCATTAACATGTATGTCTCCTGTCTCAGCAGGTCTCCCTGGCCGGGAGTAGCAGTTCCTGTTGTCTGTTGTCTTTCTGTCCTCTTCCCCCCACACAGCAGAGGCAGATGGCTGCCTGTCCTGAGCCGGGTTCTGCCAGAGGTTTCCTTCCTGTTAAAAGGGAGTTTTTTCCTTCCCACTGTCGCCAGTGTGCTTGCTCAGGATGGGAGATTGAGTTGGACTCAACTCAATCTGTTGGTTTCCTTATATAGGCTATTATGAATTGGCCTTCATTATGTTTTCCCCTCTGTCTGTAAAGCGTCTTGAGATGGCATTGCCGTGATTTGACGCTATATAAATAAAGTTGAATTGAATTGAATTGAATTTTGTCAGTTTCATACACAGGCTATGAGGCTATGCACACACATTTCTAAAACCTTTAGAAAGTGAATTTTACACACCTTTACCCCTTAGAACTTTAAACTTTAGATTTTATAATTTCTTATTTCTCACGAGTTCAGCATGATGATGAATTTACTAAATTTAATCAAATGTCTTATAAGGTACAGCAGAAATTCATGTTGCGCTGGTCATGTTGGAGGCAGAAGACCAGTGCTATGCAGGGCATGGGGAATACCAGCAACTCCATGGATTCTTACTCTTTTTCTTGCACCTCTTGAATTATCATCTGTCTCAAAGATCCAAAAACTTTCTTTCTCAGCTCCCTTCAGTCTACTCATTAAAAGACATGCCGAAGTTCCCTATAGCAAAGACACAACAAACTTCTTGAAATTAGTTTTAGTGAAGTTTACAACAGTAACTAAGTGTAAACAAGTTTAGTCTGCACCTGCAGCATTGCACACAGAATGCCATTTAATATGCAACTAAGTAAGTTAGTATTGAGTGCGAATGGTTCCCTCTAATTGCGACTGCGAGTCTTCCCTGCCAGGCACATTAGCAGCGGCAGGAATCATCAGACACTCTAAGGAATTTCAAGAAATTTGGGAATTTGACAGACATCTATCTAGGCAAAGCAAGCTTCTAGACAACTAACAGAGTGTTTGATTACCTTTAATCGCTATGCATTGGTGTAATTTGCTGGTTTCGTCATGTTTTTTTGGGGAAGTTTGTTTGCAGTGGCTTTCACACCTCCCAAAGTGGGGCAAAAAGAACTACAACATTCATTGATTTTTTTTTTCCTTATTCCAGCTAGGGCTTGCAGCTTATCCCACAAATCATCAGGTGATAGGCATAGTTGCCAGCCTGTCACAGGGCCAACACAGAGGAACAAACATCCGTTCATGCTCATATTTGTTTCTAGGGAGAATTTAGTGATCATTTAACAGAACAAGCATGTCGTTTGACAGCAGGAGAAAGACAGACGACCCAGAAAGAACATAAACGGGGAGAAAATGCAAATTCCACACAGAAAGGCCACAAGTCTCGAATCTTCTCAGACCCTCTCACTGTGAGGGTGCAGTGCTAACCACTACTACAGCACCATGCAGCCCACCACACACCTGAATTTTTTAATACAAGGCAAAATGTCTTCAAGATGTTTCCAATAAAATCTGACTGTACCATCTTAATGATGCAAAACCATCCAGTTCTGGTGAGTCTGTGTGAATTGTAGCCTCAGTTTCCTGTTCTTACTGACAGGAGGGAACCCAGCGTGGTCTTTTGCTGCTGGAGACCATCTGCTTCCAGGCTGGACGTGTTGTGTGTTCAGAGATGATGTTCTGCAGATCTTGGTTGGAACTTACATGACTTCCTGATGTTCTTCTATCATCTCCAACCAGTCTGAACAAGACATACAGATTTTCTCTTTTCAGACCCTCTCTGTAAACCCTAGAGATGGTTGTGTGTGAAAATCCCAACAATGCCATGTTAAAAGTCCCCTAAAATCCCTTTCTTCCTCATTCTATGCATAGTTTGAACTTCATTTTCACCATGTCTACACAACTAAATGCACTGAATTTCTGCCATTTGATTATTTGTGTTAACAAGGAATTGAACAGGTAGACCTTATAAAGGGGTTTTTTGGGATCATATTTTAACAGAACTCCCCCTGAATTATTTATCAAGTCTGCAAATTGGCTACCTCGCTAGAAAGTCTATGGTTACTCTTCTTTTTTTTTTTTGTGTGTGTAGAACTGTTTTTTATGTCTTGCTCCTGTGTAATCTCTTTTAAACAAACCCAGATGGTAACATTAAATTAAATCTCAGACAGAAGAATATTCCCACAATGAGTTAGATCTTCTGTCAGCATGCACACAAGAGGCACAGCAACACCTTTTTCATGTCACATCTCCAACACGATGTGAAACATTCACACTAAATATTCCATGAAGAGCTAAATCTTCTCACTCTAGCTTTCCACATCAGAAAGACCTGAGAGATCTGACAGAAGGAAATACTGTCTCAGTAAGCCACAGAGTTCTGCGCAGCCAAAGCAAAGCTGTGATAAATCTGCAACTACAAGTAAAACTCAGGGTCCTCTAGTGTCCTGCTCCGTTTTCATCATGAAAAGTCAAATGGATGAGCCAGAGACACAAACAAACTCCATGGGTATACTCTCTGTGTGTTTGCTGTGTCCCCAGTTTTAACTTGACACACACTGCAGTGTGTGCTCCGATATTACACGCCAGCTAAGGTAAGAAAGTGCCTGAGCAAAACGAACAATCACAAATCACTTTCCAGATTAAATTATGTCAATTGAAGTGTTTTTAAAATTAAAAAATAATAATAAATTCTTAATATTTACAGATTTTCATTATTCAATTGGATGCATGTGGACTGGCGTTGGTGATCTTCAGTTATCTTTGTAACGGCACGAGTTAATCTACTTCTTCTACTTTTCCTCTGGTGTTCCCTGTTGAGAGGGTATGCAGATACCTGCAAAGTCATCCAACCCAGACTGAATATTTGGTTTGTTGCCATAATAAAACACGCATAAATAAAAGTTCCAGTTCAGTTTCATTGCTCTACAGTTTCCAGATGGTACCGAGTTATTTTCTTTGAGCTTTCAACCCTTTGGTGATTTATTCCCTGTAGCTCTGCCCCTTCAGAGTGAAGGATGCACCTCACTGTGTCAGATGAAACCCAACTGCCTGCAGCCACCAGCTCTTTCTCCAAGTCTATTGCAGTCTGGAATCTGATTATAATTATCAGTAACTTCCCACCACTCAGGTGGCGTAGCTACTGTTGATTATAAACTTGCAAATGGTGTTAGATTTAATGGATTAGCTTGCTCCCATGTCCTTTTCATTACTTGTCCAAAACATTTCTATCTTCCCTTCACTTTCTGCACCATTTTCCCATCTTGGAGTTGAATGTATCTCTTCTCAACAGTTCCCATAAATGTGCAACAGCCATTTAGCTTTCCACTCACCACATGGGGTAGTGCCAGTAATATAAAACAGTTTGAAAAAGAAGAGTTCATTATGTTTTGTAGAAAAACACACATTGTACTATAGCTTATTACCAGAAAATGTTACAGTGGCACCAGTGGTGTAGCAGTCTCTCGAGAAGTGGGTATAGTCTAAATTGTCCACCCTTGTTTAAAAAAAAAAAACAAAAAACAAAACAAACAAACAAACAAAATAGCCCAGAAAAACATTGTTTCATAAAAAGTGACATTTAAGACTACTCTATTTAGTTCACTCCAAAAATCCATCAGCATATTTGCTCATTGTCACATAATTTTTCGGTTTCAGGGAGGAAGAGTAATGAAATTACTAAACTGATAATGTCACATAAAGCTGGTGAGAGGCAGGCTAATAGACTTATGTACATATATCATCATTATGTCTATGTTCAAGCTAAAGTTAATCCAGCTGTTGACTAACTGCACCAGTGTAGCATCGGTAACCTTAGCTAAAATGCTGGGCGACGTAGCTACACGCGTGGGGACGTTTGTAATTGTAAAAGCAGCATCACAGGGAGATTAGAAGTTTAGAAGTGAGTATATTCTATGCTGACTGAAAAAGAAGTGGGTATACTCCATATACCCTGGACTACACCACTGAGTGGGCCCTTTGTGCTCACAAGGGTGACACTTCTGGTGCTTTACCATGCTTAGCGTGAAACTCAGTATTGCTAGCTGCAGTCAGGTGTTCCTAGCTTAAGTTCACTTTCACTAATCAGCATGGATGAACACATTACATCAGTTCCATGAGCTCCATACTGTTAGCTTGGGAGGACTGCATATCAGTTTCTTTGCATAAAAAACAAAGAACATTCAAGAATGGACAGCTCGTCAGGAGGATATATATGCAAGACTAAAGGTCTTTACACACCAATATCCAAATATTTCACACAGCAATTATTTTTAATTGAATCGGTGTAAATTCAATGTGAACTTTCACATCAGTAACAAAATTCCGTCCACTAATTTTGCGAGTTTTATTTTTTTTAAACTATGGTCAATTTAAAAAAAATATATATATATTCTTGTCCAACAGATATATAACTGACCAATCAGAGAGTGCATGTTGACTGATAGACCGCCGGTTGACAGGTATGCAGGTGTCATGTAGTCGCTGCTATTTCACTCAAACTTTGGTTAGTCATCGCCAAATGTTTTTATTATTTCTTCTCTGCTTCTTAAAGCAAACAGCCAGCTGCTAAGACAGATCCTCCAACTGTCCCAATGACGTCCTAAACTCCGCCCTGAAGGGACCGTGGTCCAATTCAGCTACTGAATTAAACGATGAAACTCCCCAAGTTCTCCTCTCTTTTCTGGAACCGGATGAACCCGGCACCTCTTTTTGTCTTGTCTTTTGTGGCATCATCACACTTCTTGTGGCTTGGTGTGGAATCCACCAGTCTAGTTTGTTTTAAAACTTTTTCATAATTTATTCACAATTTAACATTGCACTTGGTTTGCATAGTCATGAATGTTAATAATTCACCTCTGAATTTTTGCAGTTTTGTAATGTTAATTCCCATTGGTGTAAAGGCTTTAAGTCTGGCTTTTACATTGCTGTTTATGACAAAAATTGAACATAGCTGATAAAAATATAATCAGAAAACATGTTGAACCATTACAGCTTCAAAACTGATCAACGTTTACAAACCACTTGGTATCTCAGCATACCTGAACTGTATACATGTAATTATAAAAACTATTTTCTTTAGGTTGAATTCATTTTCAAGTCTAGAAATCTTGGCTGTATTTCTACCAGCAACGTTTAGGGACCTGGTTCCCTAAACACATTTGATTTGTTTGCTTTCACATTGTTCTTTAATCAAGCAGAGCAAACCACCTGAATAACTTCATGCAATTATGACAACTGCTTGCTGTGGACGTTCTTCCCCGAAACTTTCACTGACTAAGAGGAAAGGAGAAGAATATCCAGCTCATTGATTGGTCGGGACAGAAAACAGTATGCTCACTGCATGTGAAAAAAATGAAGCAAAACTAAATGCGTGCACTTTGGGGGTTTCTGTTTTTCTTTTGTGTTCAAACTCAACCGTTTTCACAAGAATCTGTCCAGTCTGAGCAGCAGGAAAACTACAAGCTACCCAGCATGTTGCACTGCAATGTGTTCTATGTCACATCCACTCTGTTTCACTGGATGCTCCATTTGCTTTCACAGTTGCAAACGAACCGAAACCCCCCATTTTCAAGCTGGTCAGATTTGCTTCTTTTACATCCACAGTTGGAGCAGACAAGGTTTCATATAAATAAAACACTGTGAATGAGCCCTAAAACTCTTAGAATGTGTTGAATTTGGAAAGAAAGAGTCAAGTCTGTTCCATTGAGCTCTTGGTGGTGCCCTACATGTCCTATTTTTAGAGAATTGGAGAAGCTTGAAAGTATTACATTTTTGACAACAAAGCTCATATCCAGTCGGGGTTGAGCAATTTGCTGTCATACATACTCATGGATCAGCTACAGCCACACTTTGTACTTGATCCATGAGCATGCAATTTGCATCAGGGTTCAGGTAAGTGTAACATCCACATGAATGTCAACAACTTGGCTTAGTAGTAGTACACCTAGTAGTATAATGTTTATATTCACTTCACGTGTCAATAGTTTTAATGTTGTAGCTGACAGGTGCAAAATCCCTCCAGAGTAATCTCAACCTGCCTTGTGGTTTCCACCCAGCTGGAGCCCTCTCTGGGGAAGCATCTTCCACCTCCCTTAATCACTATATTATTGTAGTTGGATTAAAAAAAAAAAAAAAAAACCAAAAAAAAAAAACCAAACACTTAAGAATATAATCTCATGATGAGATCTTTTATAGCAAATTAGTCCCAGGTAAGGAGCCAGAAAATGACACTAAACAAAGCCCCGAGTGTGTGTGTGTGTGTGTGTGTGTGTGTGGGGGGGGGGGGGGGGGGGGGGGGGGGGGGGGCAACTCAACAACAATGATGACAACAGATCCAACATAAGTGACACCGCAGAATTCAAGGCTTATGTTATAAAATCCATGGATAGATGTACTGAATTCTACAAGATCTCACAGTAGCAATATATATGTTAATATATTTAAAAAAAAAACGCTCAAGACCTACCTTTTTAGTTTAGCTTATAACTAAGTTTAAACATTCTTATATTAACCCATATTTATTCTTCTTTTTAGTTAATTTTATTTATTTATATATTTTATATATTGATTTACATCTTTTTAGTTAATTTGATTTATTTATATATTTATTTAAATATTAGTATTGATTTTATTTTATATATATATATATATATATATATATATATATATATATATATATATATATATATATATATATATATATATATTTTTTTTTTTTTTTTTTTTTTTTTAATGGATTTTATTTTTGTTTTCACTCCAGCTCTCTCCTCATTGGGGTCCTCTTCACCAAGGGCTGCCCCTGCTCTGACTGCTTGGGTGTTGCAGTGGGGGCTGTCCCTGTCTGGTGGGTTGGGATCCGGCGCTGCAGCCTTACGGTTGTGGCGTGGGTCCTGTCTGCCCGGACCCGGGTGGCCCCCATGGTGATGGCCTGGGTGGTCTTGGTTGGGGGTAGCCCTTTGTGTAGAGGCTCCCTGAGAATATCGTTTCCTTATCTGGTGCACATCTGGTGCAAATGCACCTGGCCATTCAACTTCTTTTAACTGTTACAGGGCAAATAGGGCATGGGTGAGCGTGGTTGTGGGTGGGTGAAAGGGGATGTGTATGTGTGTTAGTGTTTTATCTATTTTTATCTATTTTGATGTAAATTCTTTTATAATGTAAAGCACTTTGTATTGTTTTTAAGCACGAAAAGTGCTATATAAATAAAGTTTGATTTGATTTGATTTGATTTTGAATATGTCTGAACTGCAGTAAGAAATGGGTATGTACGGCATATAAGGCCAAATGAAGTAAAACTACACTAAATGCATGCTTTAGTGCCCACAATGTTAACTCACCTTAAAGTCAACATGTTCTGTTGCCTTGAGATTAATTGTGTGCATATGTGAGAGGGTCCTATATCCCCCAACACAAGATGCAGACACACTGAAAATGGATGCAGCTCTGGTTTGGGCAAATTAGTTCAAGGGAGGCAGCAAGACTCTGCTTGTCAAACAAGTAGATGTGAGGCCCTTCAAGTTAGGATCAGTGTAAATGTTTCTTCTTGTCCATTCAAAAACCTTAAGCTCCTCTTGCAACTTTTGTGTTAAAAAAATTCAGAATACTACAAAGTATTACAAAGTCCTCTATGATATCATTCTTTTTTTTTTTTTTTTTTTTGTAGTGTGACTCAAGTGCAGAAATTCTACTTCCTGTGCAGAGCCACAGTGGAAGCAGATGTCCTATATTCCAGCGGGTATCAGTTGGCAAGGTCACCGGGCTGATTGATGTTAGCCTTCACAGCCATGCTCTGTGTACGGGTTCAACACAAATCTCCATTTTTGAGGTGCTAGAAAAGCAGTGGCCGTGGGGAGGAAAGGCTTCTCAAACATTCCCTCAGGATTTTCCTGTTCTGTCTTTGCCAAAAAAAGATAGTAGTGTGCACTGTACTCATATATCTGTAACCAGAGGGTGGAACATAAATCTATGCTTCGTCCTGCATAACAACAAGAATCATCACAGTTTAGCAAGTGGTTGCAGTTGTATGGCATATAAACACCCTCTCATCCTGCTGGGCGCTGGCATGTGTCCAGTCAGCACCGGTGGGCCTGAAAAGAGGGTGCCAGCGTGGGAACAATACTGACCCGTACTATTTCACTGAATGGACATCTTTCCACCAAATAAACAGCAGGTTGGCCTGCAGAAATATTGCAAATATCAAGTTTGCTTCTCTTCATGTCCACTATCATTATGCAGAAGATGAAAAACAGCATAAAAGCCTTTCACACACTAATACACACACATTTACGCAAGGTACTATCATGGAAAAAAAGGGCATGTGTGAACCAAGGGCTCGTAGGGAGAAAAGTTACAGCTTTTCCTGTAAAAAATCATCCATTTCTTTAAAATGAGGCATTTATATTGAGCTTGTTTTGGAAAGCTCTAACTGAATCATGAAACTCTTAAATGTTTGACCAAATATTCTTGTTATACATTTTAAATACATACATTAAAATGGATATTTCTCATAAGACTTTCCTGGCTGGTCAAGCTGAGGTCCAGTAGTTTCATATACATTAAAACTGGCACAATGTAAACAGAAAAAACTTCCCTGGTGTTTCGCTGCTGAGCTATGCTAAGCAACCACAGCAATGCCAGTGGGATTTACAGTGCCAGTCTGTTGTGATGGTAATGATGATGGTTATGACGTGTCATTGACAATGCCTCTTGAGGAAATAAAAGAAACATTAATATTTCATTGGGCCATCATTGGGCTCTGATTACAGCAGCACTCGCTGCATCATTCTAACAAGTTTCTGCAAAGTCACAACGTTTATTTCTGTCCAGAGTTGCATATGGTCATGCCATCAGGGAAGATGGAATAACCTGCTCATTCAGTTAGTCAGCTGACCTCATTTTTTGGGCACATGATGTTCCTGAACCAACTACAGCAACCCCACATCACAGAGTGCCCCCACAGGCTTGAACAGTCGGCACTATTGGCATGATGGCTGCATCACTTCATCTGCCTCTCTTACTCTGACGTTCCCATCACTCATCGGACCACATGACCTTCTTACACACTGAATTCAATCTTTATGCCTCCTAGCACATTGAAGCCTTTCTTTCCCCAATGGAATTTGCCGATAAGTGGTTTTCTTTTGGCTACACAGCCGTTTAATCCCTTACACTCCTTTCAGATTTACCTGTGGAAATGTTCTTAATTTCACTCTTAAAAATAGCTCTGCTGTTTTTTGACAGTTGGATTACTGATCAAAAACAATCTTTTTTTTTTTTTTTTTCTGACCACATTTCTTCCTCAGAGAAGGAAAACCTTCACTCACTTTTTAATGCGTCAGACATCTCTTAGTTTGAGCATGTTTTTAGATATTTTCATTGGTTTATGTCATTTATCAAATTTTCCTAATTAGACCAACGTTATGACTTGCCTTTTAAGTCATTAGCTGCCAGACATTGTCATACAAGGGAGCCCCGTGCGTTTTGGACCACTTTGCTCATCTTTCAGGACGCATTTTGGAGGTATTTTGACACGCACCTGACCATATACAGGGATCTTTCCATATACAAAAAAAGCGCAAAATACGTCTTTATCAGCCATTGAGTTAAAATGGTTGTTTAAGAGATGAAAAACTAGTTAAAGTTAAATAACTTGTTAAATAAATGCGGAAATCATCCACCGCAAAGCTCTAACCTGTTTGCTTAGTGAAATGCAGATGGTAACTTTTTTTTGGTTTTGATAGGCAGTGGAGTCATTATTATTTTAAAAACAGACATTCAGAGTTGTTGTGTTTACTCGAAAACAAGGAAATATTGATACTTTAACTTTCGATGTCATACATTTTCAATCAGTGTATTAAAATATGAATGCTAGCTTCTCCGCAGCTTACATAAACAACAGGCTGCAGATGTAGTTTTGGCTCCAGCTTGAATTAAAGGAAACATGAGCTGATTGCTGATTCGATGCAAAGTTCAGAAGACTAGTTTGATATTGTTCTGTTTGTATATTTTTGTAGGAATGTTGTGCTGGTAAGGGGAATACAAACTGTGAGGAAGGAGGCCAGCTCTCAAGTAGAGGCGGAAAGTGAGAGGAATGACTGTCAAGTGTTCTTCTCTGATGGGCGATGCTCTCCACCCGATGTGTATATATATGTATATATATATAACAACACTATGTATGCTACGGTAGCATAGCATGATGCATACTATGGCAGCACAGCACAATGTATGCTACAGTAGCATAACCCGATGTATGCTACAGTAGCATAACCCGATGTATGCTACAGTAGCATAGCCTGATGTATGCTACAGTAGCATAACCCGATGTATGCTACAGTAGCATAGCCTGATGTATGCTACAGTAGCATAACCCGATGTATGCTACAGTAGCATAGCCTGATGTATGCTACAGTAGCATAGCCTGATGTATGCTACAGTAGCATAACCCGATGTATGCTACAGTAGCATAGCCTGATGTATGCTACAGTAGCATAGCAAAATGCATACTACAGCAGTATAGCATGACGTATGCTACAGTGATGTTATTCAGCAGCTCCTTCAGCAACAGACTCCCCCATCCACTGACCAGGTGACGTTCCAGGTCTTCTCTTCCTGCTGCTGTCGGACTAGAATCAGCTCCATTCTATGTTGTTTATGCTGTACCATCACCTTTTACCTGTCTGCATTTACCCTGTGTGAACTAGCTCGTCTGCATGTCCACCAAGGCAAGATAAACAATACAGTATGGTAAGGAGAAATATGTACAAATGTCCTTTTATTTCCTCATTATCACCATTAATGTTATTGTTTTCTTTTATTAAATTTATTATGTACATATTGAGCAGCTTTTGTGTAACTGAATAAATCCTAATTTGAAGACATATTCATGCACACCGCTGCAGTTATTACTGTACCACTTACATACTTGGAATTCTGTTATTCCCTTTTTATTTCTCTTTTTTAATCTATTTATACTTTTGTCCATCTTTAAATATTTAACTTTTCACTTACAGCTGGAACTAGAAATCTCCCAGTTAGTGCAACAAATAAAGTAGTATCTTATCTCGTCTAGTTTTGTCTCATCGCTTGGTGAATAACAACACTTAATGTTTTTAGCAACTGAAGAAAAAAATCTGTTCAAGTTTATATGTCAACATAATCACCGCCACGTGATGCTATCAAGGAGAACTAAAGGTAATATTACTGTATAAGAGGGTATTAATGGTAAATGTTTTGGGATTTTTTGGTACAAAACTGAAGCACACAGACTTCTCGAACAGAGGAGCAACCGTCTTGCTCTGTAAACAGGACTGAGCACAGCCCAGCCTTGGTTAGTGGACATTTGGGCTAGCAATGGATTCAAAAGAAACTGGAGCTTGAAGACCCTCTTCCTTAGTTAAAATCTCCAGTTTGGGATCACTTCGACTTCCCACAGATGTATGGTCAAAGACGAGTAGATAAGATAAAAGCAGTCTGCTGGTCGGAGTTCTGTTCCTATGTGGAGATCCATTCTCCATCCAACCCCACCCCAACATGTTCTCACTGAAAACTCATTCTGGATGAACTGGGCTCAAACCATGGAATCATTATGGAAAGCATGAATGCCTCTTTTGTTTTTTAACATTATGATGTTAAATGTTTTTTTTTTTGTTTTTTGTTTTTTTTAAACTGTCAAGAAAAAAGGACTTTAATAAACAGTAAGTTAACATTCTAGTCAGACTGAGCAAAAACTGTATCCAGTCATCATTCATCCAACCATTCTGTATTCCAGAAGTCTGCAAGCCATGCGGCATTTGAGTCACATGCGGCTCTTCAACCCTTCTGTTGTGGCTCTAGAGGAAAATGGAGTGTAATTCACTACAGACAGCATTTATGTTACCTGCCAACAATGCTGACTCATGCATAGCCTTCATTTCTGGTGAGAAATTAGCAAAAAAAAAAAAAAAAAAGCCCAAATGTTGATGGAACATTGAAAAGATATCTATAGAGAAAAGATGCAAAAGTTACTGAAAAATGCCCAACTGGAAATAAGCTTCAAAAGAAAAAAGAAAGTCATTCATGCCATCTGTAGTTAAACGTTAACAGTGTGATTATAACTCAAAAAGTTTTTTTTTAAGCTCAAAATGAATATTTCGTGGTTAAAAAAATAAAAAGGCTCCTTTGTTAGCAAATATTGCAGACCTCTGGTATGCACTCACTCATACCAGTGCAGGGTCAGCTGGGACCGATCCCAGCAGCTAGTAGGCGGGAGGCAGGGCACCCCTCAACAGGCAGTCAGTCTATTTTAGAGTCTATTACTCAGTAACAAGTCCTGGGTTTGGTGTCGTCTTGGTCTGATGATGTCTAAATGGAACCAGGTTGACTGGAACAGGAGGAATGATTACATATGATTCATGGTTCAACCTCTTCGTTTGGGTTCTCGGATGATTAATCACCTAGTTGGAAAACAAAATGTTGCACTAACATTACTTTAACAACACATTCTTTCAAAGTTTTAGAGAAAGTCAAATTAAGCTCACCTGTACAGCTTTTAGTACATTTTAGGTTCATTCTGACATCAATCAAGAAACCAAATATTGCAACTTTCTGGGGCTTTTTTATAATGGAAATGACTGAAAACGCAAGTTTTAAAGCATAATGCAAAAATAAACATGTTCAAATACACATTTTGTAGAAGCAAGAGCCAAAAACTTCCTATTTACTGCCTTAGAAAGTTAGCAAGTCATATTTGTAATAAAACAGTATAAGAGGTTCTGACATTTATCCCGTCATGCAGCAAGGTTAGGTTTAGGTTCATCTCTTTTATCTAAATGCAGTGTTGATTTTAACAGATCTGAAGCATTGTTTTTACCCGAGGAGAAGCTGGAGAGTTTTGTCCTGGTTGATACAAAGATGCTTGGTCGAGTTTTCTCCCAGCTGAACCCAACAACCTGCCTTTTAGACCCTATTCCCACATCACTGTTCAAGACATTTTATGGCTTCTTTGAGTCTGAGTTTTTACTTATCATAAATTCCTCTCTTCAGACGGGTGTCTTCCCCACTGCCTTTAAAACAGCGGTGGTGAAGCCCCTTCTGAAGAAGAGTAATCTGGATCCCAACATTCTTGATAACTACAGACCTGTATCCAACTTGCTGTTTCTTAGTAAAATGATAGAAAAAGTTGTTTTTATTCAGCTAAATGAGTTTTTAAACAGGAATAATATCTTAGAAAAATGTCAGTCTGGTTTTAGGACAAACCACAGTACTGAGACGGCCCTTTTAAAGATTGTGAACGATCTAAGAGGCAATCTGGATGCACAAAAACTTTCTGTCCTGGTGCTGCTGGATCTCAGTGCCGCTTTCGATACAGTAGACCACCAGATTTTATTAAACAGACTCAGATGTCTGGTGGGCCTCTCAGGTACTGTTTTAAAATGGTTTTACTCCTATCTCACAGATCGACAGTTTTTTATAAGTATGGATACATGCTCCTCAAAGACCCATAAAATAAAATGTGGGGTTCCCCAAGGATCAATTTTAGGCCCATTACTTTTTAACCTGTATATGTTGCCACTTGGGGACATCATCAGGAGACACGGCATTGATTTCCACAGCTATGCTGATGATACACAGCTTTACATCGCCGTGTCTCCTGATGACCTGGAGCCAGTCAACACCCTTTTAAACTGTATTTTAGATATAAAGTCATGGATGGCAGAGAACTTCTTACAGCTCAACCAGGACAAGACTGAAGTTTTAATCATCGGTCCTGAAGACAAGAGAGAGATCATTTCATGCAAACTGCAGAGTTTTAAATCCTCCCAGTGTGTACGAAATCTGGGTGTTATTTTTGACTCTGAGCTGAATTTTATTCAACATATCAGAAATGTTACAAAGACAGGATTTTATCATCTCAAAAACATCGCCAGAGTCCGCCCATTTCTCTCTCTTGCCAGCACGGAGGTACTAATGCATGCTTTTATTTCTAGTAGACTAGACTACTGTAATGCCCTGCTCTCTGGTCTTCCCAAAAAGAGTATTTCTAGTTTACAACTACTGCAGAACTCGGCGGCACGAGTTCTGACAAGGACCAGGGGGCGGGAACACATTACACCAGTTTTAAAGTCGCTGCATTGGCTCCCCGTGCATTTCAGGATTGATTTTAAGGTTCTTTTAGTGGTTTATAAATGTCTTAATGGTCTTGGGCCTTCTAATTTATCTGATCTGTTTTTAAGGTATGAACCCTCGCGGACCCTGAGGTCCTCAGGTACCGGCCTTTTAGTTCTTCCTAAAGTTCGTACCAAAACATATGGCGAGGCCACATTTCAGTATTACGGGCCTCGCCTATGGAACAGCCTGCCTGAGGGCCTCAGGGCTGCAGAGACTGTTGATGTTTTTAAAAAAAAGCTCAAGACCTACCTTTTTAGTTTAGCTTATAACTAAGTTTTAACATTCTTATATTAACCCATATTTATCTTTCTTTTTAGTTAATTTTATTTATTTATTTATTTATATATTTTATATATTGATTTACATAGTATAGATTTTATTATTTTATTTTAATGGATTTTATTTTTGTTTAGTTATCACTCCAGCTCTCTCCTCATCGGGGTCCTCTTCGCCGAGGGCTGCCCCTGCTCTGACTGCATGGGTGTTGCTGTGGGGGCTGTCCCTGTCTGGTGGGTCGGGATCCAGCGCTGCAGCTTTACGGTTGTGGCGTGGGTCCTGTCTGCCCGGACCCGGGTGGCCCCCATGGTGATGGCCTGGGTGGTCTTGGTTGGGGGTAGCCCTTTGTGTAGAGGCTCCCTGAGAATACCGTTTCCTTATCTGGTGCACATCTGGTGCAAATGCACCTGGCCATTCATTCATCTTCTTTTAACTGTTACAGGGCAAATAGGGCATGGGTGAGGGTGGTTGTGGGTGGGTGAAAGGGGATGTGTATGTGTGTTAGTGTTTTATCTATTTTGATGTAAATTGTTTTATAATGTAAAGCACTTTGTATTGTTTTTAAGCACGAAAAGTGCTATACAAATAAAGTTTGATTTGATTTGATTTGATTTGAGTCTCGTGACATGGAGTTCAGCTGAAAGAGTTGGAGGTTTGACATCTTTCAACCTCTGTTTCTATCAAACACACACGAACACACACACTCATTGTTGGAGCAGGTGCATTCTTACGTCAGTGTAAACTGCATGTGTTCACCAGCAGACTTTTCCGTTTTCAGCCCAGAATGGCATGTTCTGTAGATCTCATGGTTGCCTTTCATTTCAGAACGTGATCCTGCAGCGTCACCGCTCACTGCATCATTCAAGGTTGGACAAAGACAGCGAAATCCATGGGAAAGGACACTTTTTGTGTGAGGGGATATTCTTGTCCAACGTTTCATTAAAACCACAGTCTGAGGCTTCACTGCAGTAATTAAGACTTAATGAGATACAATCATAAATTATACCGTGTGAAAAATGAAGAGTTAATTATGAATTTGTGGAAGAGATTATCATCAAGTCAAACTAGTTCTGAATGTCATATATATATATATATATATATATATATATATATATATATATATATATATATATATATATATATATATATATATATATATATATGTAGATAGATATAGAGATATGAAATTGTGTCATTCCAGGGTTGCAAGCAAAGGTTTTTTTTTTTTTTTTTTTGCGTTTAATGAAGTTTACTTTCATTTGTGATAATAAGGTATCTGATAATGCTACTTCTTTAATTACAGCCGATCGTTAATTACATGTCAGTTCAGTGTAGCTGCAGGATCGAAAACTCAAATGAAGACTCATGACAGCGGTGCTAATTGTTTGTGGAAGCTATCTGTGGAAGAAATTGATTTCATAATAGATGAAAGTCTTGGCTCGAACTGTTAACTGAGTAGGATCTTAGAATGAAATTGAGCCAAACGTGTTTTTTTTGTGTGTCTGTGAGTGTGTGTGAGAGTGTGTGTGTGTGTCCTAAATCAATATCTATTGGGAATCTGAAATTAAATCGAGATTCAATCCAGGCTTCATCCCGAGACCTGATGCTCAGAGAATCCCATCTAATCACACCATCCTAAACCAGAAAATAGATTTCCTATTTGATCTAAAATCTGAAAATGATTATGAACTATGAACAAAGAAAGACAAACACACAGCACCATCCAACTGGCGACTTATTCAGCATCTCGCAGCTGAAATCCATCACTGACGGGAACATCATCAGCAGCTTACCTTGAACGATGAGATGGACTTTTGTGGATTTTGGTTTCTTGTTAGTCAGGATGGAACAAACATAGGGCCCTTCATCATGAACGTCAACGTTGTGGATCTTGATGCTGTACTCTGTGACCGCTGTGTTTTCCATCAGGACGACACGAGGATCCAGGGACCACTTCTCGTTCCCCGCAAAAAGAATGGTAGTGCGGTTGAGCCATGCCACTCTTGACACTTTGCTGTCGACGTTGCATCTAAAAAAGAAACATATAAAAACATTTAAACATTTTAAAGGTGTGAATAAGCTAAATGAACAAAAAAAGAAAAAAAAAAGTATTTTTTGGGGTTTTTTGCACTAAAACGTTTGTGAACATAGTTCTACCGCTTATTGGGTCGCGGGGAAGGCAGCATAAGCAGGGAAGCCTAGACTTCCCTCTCCACAGCCACATAAGCCGAATCTGCAGGGCAAACCAAGGAGTTCCCAGGCCAGCTGAGAGATATAATCCCTCCAGCGTGTCCTGGGTCTCCCCCCGGGGTCTCCTCCAGGAAGGACGTGCCCTCAACGCCTCACCAGGGAGGCGTCCAGGAGGCATCCTAACCAGATGCCCTGAGAGAGAACACCTGTACATACATACTATATATATATACATACTATATATATACATACTATATATATATATATATATATATATATATATATATATATATATATATATATATATATATATATATATATATATATTCATTCATTCATTTTCCTAACCGCTCAATCCAATTCAGGGTCACGGGGAAGCTGGAGCCTATCCCAGCTGTCTTTGGGCGAAAGGCAGGGTACACCCTGGACAGCTCCCCAGTCCATCGCAGGGCCACACAGAGACAAATGTCCACACACGCTCACACTCACTCCAAGGGGCAATTGTAGAGTAACCAATGAACCTAACTTGTATATCATTGGATGGTAGGAGGAAGCCAGAATGAACCCCAGCCAAGGGAAGAACCAGCCACAGTGCTTACCACTATTCCACCGTGCAGCCCATACCCATACCGCCCATACTTTAACCTTATTCTTTTGTCCTTTTTTAATTATACATCTAATTAAAAGTAATAAAATTATCTTTCTGATGTGTTGAAAGTAAAACAAATTGTGTAACACTTAATTTTATGGTGTTTTGGAAATCTTTTAATCTTCCTCTCACTCAGCGATTCACAGCAACAGAAGTGTTGTCTGCGGGCGCCGACGTGTTTACATGTCAGTGCAGCTTCTCGGTTTATCTGGTACCAATCATCACAGCTGCTGGCTAAATTGACAAACCTCAGCTCATATCAGCTTCTGTAGCTCAAAGTGATGACAAGCTAGAATGAATTTCATCTCAGGTTCGTGCCTCTGCATGTCAGACATCCACCCAGCTGACTGAGTGCTTCAGTCGCTACAAAGGCTGAAACATTTTCTGCTGGATGATCATAAAGCCATCAAGTTGCAGTCAAATTATCTCAATAACTTCTGTTCATGTTGTATCATTTTAGACATATTAATGTTCCTGCTGCTGTTTGACTTTTGAGATGTATGTTAAGTATAATTTTCTCATGATGAAAGAGTTTATTTCATATCAGCATCATTTGGACAATTATGTCTTATATTTACTCCATAAAATATTGTAAACGTCTATCTAGGCTTAACTTGAGTCATTCTTTTCAATGGGCCAGTCTACTTTGCTGTTCTAGTTCAAGAAGCATTCAGGCATGGATGTGTGAGCAACACGACTGAGATTCAGTTTTAACCACTTTTTTTTTTTTTTTTACTTTGTCTCCCACAGTCAAAATAGCAAAAGGAAAATCGCCCGAAGTGTTGTATGTCCCGTACAAGAAATAATTATCACTTACTCCACTCAGAGGACATTTGCATTTTAATTCTCAGAGCCTAAACATGAAAAACAATTTAAAATTCTCATGAAACAACAAAGAAAATGGATTTAAGGGCCGTTGAATTAAAGAGAACAAGAAAAAAAAATCCCTTTAAAAATACCCTTTAAATTCCTCACCAGCTCTGTGTTTTTGCTTCACTTTTTTGTCATTAAGGCAGAAAAACTGTTATTCCGATCAGCTAACTTTTCAAAAGTCCTGAGGTTTTTCCAGAAATAAACTCCAAACAACTACTAAGGAAACATGCAGAGAAAAACCTTATTCAGACAGTAGAATAATCCGGAAGCACATCGCGACAGTGGTCACATGTTTGTCGTGATAAAGGGTTATTCAGATGCAAGTTGGTGGGGGGTGTTGGAGCTGTTCCTAGTCCACCACAGAGCCAACACAAAGAGACAAACATTCAGTCAGAGTCTCACTCGCTCCTAGTGTGACTCCATTCAGCTTTAGATGCAGCAGCCTGTCTCTGAAGGAGCTTTGCAGGGCTGTCACTATTTGGGAGGGGTGTGGGATAGTAGGAGGGTCGTAAGGTGAGCACTTAGCCATCATCTCCTGTCCTAACACCTCGACTGGTGGGTCCAAGGGGTGTCTGAGTACAGAGCTGTCTCAGACGTCGGTTCAAGGAACATCCATCCCTGATCAATCATTCATTCATTATCCTAACCGCTTATTCCAATGAAGGGTCGTGGGGAAACTGGAGTCAATCCCACCTTTCTTTGGGCGAAAGGTGGGGTACACCCTGGACAGCTCGCAAGTCCATCCCAGGGCCACACAGAGACAAACAACCACTCACGTTCACACTCACTCCTGTGGGCAATTTAGAGTAACCAACTAACCTAACATGCATGTTTTTGGAAAGCGGGAGGAAGCTGGAGTACCTGGAGAGAACCCAAACATACATGGGGAGAACATGCAAGCTCCACACAGAAAGACCACCATTCAAGCCACGCCCCCAGCCGAGGATCAAACCAGCAACCTTCTTGCTGTGAGGCAGGGAAATCCAAATTTATGGTTATTAAGTCTGTCCCACTATTAAGTTTTTAACACATATACACCATGACTGTAGCCCCTCCCCTGGTTCTGTTTTGATTAGTTATAGGTGTAAAACAGTAGCTACTTACTTCTGAACCCTAATCAGCTCCTTATCTGGAGAAATAATAAGATAACAATTAAAATAAGAATAATAATTAATAAGAATTAGAGCTATGGGGCGGCTGTAGCTCAGGAGGAAGAGCAGTTGACTTTCAACTGGAAAGTGAATTGAGTGTGTGTGTGAATAGGGTAATGTGACAAGTAGTGTAAAGCACTTTGAGTGGTCTGCATGACTAGAAAAGTGCTTTATAAGTACAAGTCCATTTACCATGGCCGCTTAGCTTCCGGAGATTCAGATTCAACCTCTGAATGCTTTTTGTACCAGATAAGAAATCATCAACTGCAGCTTTTTTGTTGCATCAACACAGGCCACTAAATTTAGCATCATCAATGTAACATCATCTAAAGCCTTTGACAGAAAGAGCAGCCGATGCGCCGGCAGCGAACACAACTGGTGCTTCAGTTTTCTTCCCACAGTTCAAGTACATGTATGTTAGTACTTGAACATGAAGGAAAAAAAAAACACAGAAACAAAGAGAAACTGCCGTTTTGCTGCTCCAATGATACAAATACACAACTCAAGGTGGGGAAAAAAAGGTAATGCTCAGCATCTGCAGGGACGCGCACAGAATTCATCTTCCTCTGTGTCGAACATAAATCACAAACTGCTGGAATGAATCTACGCAATATAAGCAACAAAACACACTAAATAAAACGGTACAACCACTCGAAAACTCCTTGTATTGTCGAGTGCTTCCAGTGGAGCTCTGGAGATGCAGCATGCACCACACAAAACGCAGATCTCATTTCTGATGGCATTTAACTAAACCAGCAGGTCTGATAAGGAGGAGAAATAAACATTAAGTCCACTTTCATGGATTTTTTTTTATCAGCTGCAGCTCAGTTTATTTTCTCAAAGAGGAATCCAACCAGTGAATAAACTGGTTGTGTGAATCCTACTGAAGGAAGTGTTGATGTAAACTGGTGTGTTTTTGAAGCACGTAGAGCTAATGTGTGTGCAGGCGTTGCATGTGAGCACAGAAGCATCACAGCAGTAATGTCATGTTACTCCCATGCAACACCTTCTATGTCTTTCAGAAACTAAATTAAATTAAAGTCAGAGGTGTTTCCTCAAAGGAAAGACACTTAAAACCTTTATCTGGGTGAAGAAACAAATGATCTCCATTAAACACATAAAATACCTCATCATGCTTAGACATGACATCAGAGAACCATCACAGATCCGCTCCGGTCTTCAGAGATCAGCCTGTGTCTCAGATGATACACTGAGATCCGCTTTTAATATGAAATGAGAAGAAATGTTTAGTACTGAACGCTTACTGGACAGCTGTTATGACTTTAGGGAAATTAACTACGTTTTTAAGTCTCATAAAATCCTCCTTTATCACAATAAAACTTGTCTCTATAGTTGAATATTTCAATTTCCAAATATTTCAATAAGAGACCGAAGTCCATTCATCCTGTAATGACAGCAAATGTTGTCTTTCATAAATTTACTTCTAAAAATAGAAGGCTAAGACAGATTTAGGTCTTGTTTATGCTTACTTTTCTGGGTTAATTATCACCTTCACTTATGCTAAGTATTTTTCTATTTAGGAGCAAAAAAAAAAAAAAAAAGGACAGAAAATAAAACACTCAAGATGAGTGAAAACCATTTCCAGAAGTCTACACTGCGGATATGAAGCAGAATAAGCAAGGGGGAGTGGTGGTGGGGTGGGAGATTAAAACAGCCAAGATTCATGGCTGCCACATGGTTGAGCTCAAAAAGATGCTTTGAAATGTGCTAACTGGCAGAGAAAATGGTTTGGAGAGATGAAACTTATGTTCAACAGCTCTGTTACATTGTAAGACGGCAGTGTGAGAACCGAATTATCACAGATCAAACAAAAAACGGGTTTGTTTTGTTTTTATGGCTAAATATTGTAACGATAACTGTCCAAAAAACTGTGAAACAGCAAACACATTGCAGCCGAAAAGCCAGAGCCTAAACTAGCGCGTACCAGAGAAAGCCACTAAAACATGACATCCGGGCATGTGAGTCGTTTAGTACAGGCCCGGGTGCCCAAATCTGGCCCTTCAGATCTGCTATCCTGCAACTTTTAGAGGCATCCCTTCTCCAACACAGTTGAATCAAATGTTACCAGGCCTGAGCAGAGCTGAACGACATGCAGATGGTTGCAGTCAGCCATGTGTGCTGGTGTTGGAGGGAACTAAAGCACAGGTGTCAAACTCCAGTCCTCGAGGGCCGGTATCCTGCAGGTTTTTGTTATCTCCAAGCTTCAACACACCTGATAAAAATTCATCAATAAGTTGACAAGAAGCTGCTGGATGCATTTGATTTGAATCAGCTGTGTTGGTAGAGGGAAACAACAACAACCTGCAGGATACCGACCCTCGAGGCCTGGAGTTTGACACCCCTGAACTAAAGCATGCAGGGCAGGGGCCCCTGAGGGCCTGGATTGAGAAATGCTGCTCTGGAAATGAATATATTTAACATCGTAACAGCTTCAAAGGAAACAAATTCCCCAAAGCAAAGTCTTTTTTTTCAAATTTGATGTAAATGTCTATTTATAATTTGGTACCTTTATCTAGTTTAGAGACATTAACATGAGATGGAAGTTCATGTTTGTGATCAAGTGCTGCTGTACACAGTTGTTCTGAGATTATCTGCTGCTGTTGTGTGAAAACTTTTTTTTTAATATAATGAACAAACTGTGTTTTGCATTAAAAGTGCTTTTTAAATAAAAATGTAATCATGAGTTTACGGAAACAACGATGTCGCTCTCTCTTCCTGACAGCCTGAATTGTTCGTCAGATCAACGGTTCCCAACCTGGGGTCCCACAAAGACCACATGGGGTCCAAGACTCTTTGACTGTTCAGAGCCACTGTGATTTAAATACCGGCCGTGTCCACAGAGAAAAGTTCAGGTGTATTTTCTTGTGTTTTTTCCTTTTTGCTCCATATGGAACCAGTGTTCTGGGAGCCTGAAAACATTAAATTTGCACCATTTCATTAATGAGACCACTGTGGAAAATACCACAGCACAGACTATTCCTTCTTATTTTTTTTATTTTTAAAAAAAGAAATAAGTCTATAAGTTCCTAATGACCTCATTTTGGTTTAATCCTAGTAAAGGTTTCAGCCAGAATGCATCATTTATGGGGAAAAGCAGCGAATGAAAGCATAAAGCCAAGCATGGTTTCAACACGGGCCAGTGGGGGGTCCACAGCTTTTCCGTAGTTACATGAAAAGGGTCTTCAGGAAAAACAGGTTGGGAACCACTGAGTTAGTCTATTTTCTGATGAAACATACTAGTAAGAAAGAGATCAGTGAAAGTTGAAAAGAACAAGTCTGTTTATGACTTTAAGAGAGCAAAGACCAACTGCCTACAAACCAATGTCCATTTATAGATATATATATAATATACATCATAATCTTCCACAGAGCTAGCATAAGCTGCCACCGTGATGCCATTAAATAAAAAGTTAATCAGCGCTGTGCCGGAAATCCTGAGCTGAACATGGAGTTACCTCAATAAGCCACTAAACCTGTTTCCCAGTGCAGGAGCCGGGTCTCATCACGAGTTATCACATATGTTTCACATGGAGACACAAGCACACGTGTTTCTGAACGCCTGGATTATGCACACAATATTCACAACATACCGTGCCAAAGAACAGAATCTCAGTTTCACAGAATATCGCTTCCCAGTCTAAACTGAGATGTGGAGTCTCTGTGTGTGTGTGTGTGTGTGTGTAGTAATATGTCCACAGTGTTATTATATAGTAATTTCAAAAACATTAATCCAACAAAAAAATAATGTCTTGGTTATATTAATGTGCATAACATAGTAATTATAAACCATGAAAGAAAATATCACTGCTAGATGCTTAAATCATGTAGGGATGTGCATCTGACCGGACCACAAACAGGAGGTCTCCATGTTAACCGGAGTAACACGTCTAATTAGCATTAACTGGATGAGGATACAAATAGTAAAGCGTATCTGCTTAAACAGCCGTAATGGCTTTAAAAGAGGTCTAAAGGTTGGAAACGGTCATCAAGCTGTGCCCCTTTTGCTTGTGACCAGCAATTATGCACATTTTACAATGAATAAATAACTGTTTATTTAGTCTGCATTGCAAATGAGAATTGATTTGGTTCGAAAAAAAAGAAAGAAAAAAACCATAAAATCCAAATAGAGATGGATATAATGAGCAAGGCTCAGTCTCATAACAATCGTCCTTCAGTTGCGAGGTCAGGGGTCTGGTCTCTGGCGTCTTTACATGCGGATGTGTCCTTGGGTAAGACAATGAGCTGCACATAATGTGCTGTGTGTGGTGTGAGGGTATGCATGCTTCGGAAACAGACACATACATACAGTACATCAAGAATGATCACATCTTTTTAGACATTCAAAAACAAAGGCTTTGTAGAATCCAGAGGTGTGTAAACCAGGTGCCATGAAGTAAAAATCCTGTCAGGCAGCTGTTCCAACCAACCAGCCTCTAAACCAGTTAAATTTAATTAGTTAAGATCCACTGCGAGGCAGACAAGCCTGTTTGTGAAAACACCTGTTCTAAATGCACAGGTAGATCCAAAAACATTGCAATACTTTTACTTTTTACTTTTACTTACTACTTCTGGTGGAATCAATACAATATAGCCTTTTTTTTTTTTAGTTTAACATTTCTTTCATGATAAAAAAAAATGTTGCCAGAACAGGCTGGAAACTTAGCAGTAAGCAATAAAAGGTTCAGTTTAAAAGGTCTCATATAATCTGAAAGCTTGCTTAAACGTGACATCACAGAAATGCTCCTTTCTTGTTTTTCTTTACCACTGTTTCATCATAAGGAAAATAATTAAAGATCTTATGCTCACAAAAGCTCTCTGGAGAATTCAACAATCAATAGATTAACTGGTGACTGGTGAGGGTGTCAGCATTAGATATAAAAGGAGTAGTCAACAGATGTTTTATCTCTCTGACTTCTTTGTGCCAGTTGTCAATAAGCTGCAAAAAAAAAAAAGTTTCCCAGTGAAGGATTGTAAAGATGATTGCATTCAGAGACCTTGAAGGAATCAAAGGCACAAAGGCCAATGATGAAAACTGCTGCTTAATGTGTTGGACCTTAAAGTCCTCAGGTAGCGATGAATATAAGAAATCAGACAACTAAATCAACTCAATCTGCCAGCAGCAGCATCCAGGCATGTATACCCGAGACTGCATCATGATGGAAGGAAGCCATGTATCAACCATGTTTGTGGTAAAGAATAGAAAAACCATCCAGGTTTCTAATTTTTTTAAACATGCAAAAGTGATGGTATGGAGGTACCTTAATGTCCATGTCATAACAAACAGAGTAAAGCATCAGAAATGTTAACAGTGCAAAGTAAAACAGCTGCTCATAAGTTTGCAGGAACATATGAGAAACACAACTTGTTTTGCCAATGGGTACCAAACAAATGTGTCCTTTAATCGTCCTGCGATTCTATTGGTTTAAATCATCCTAGTGGGATGCTACATATAGATGTTTTCCTCATACTCCATAAAAGAAACAAGATTTTATCCAGTTTAAATCAAATAAAATTGAGGAAAAATTGAAAAAGTGTTGAGTAAATTTAGCAAAAATTACAAGAAAAAGCTTCCAGTGTGCACACAAATTATGATCAAATGAAAAGAAGGCATGTTTGTTTCAACTAACCCAGATTTTGTTTTCAGTCAACCAAACTACGACACTGTAGAAAAGTATGGCAAGATATGCTTAACATATAATAATAATAATAATAATAATAATAATAATAATAATAATAATAATCACCATTGGAAGGAATAAAAGAAGGACTGCACCTAAAAGGCCCTGTACAACAAGCAGCCTTGATTTAAGAAAACAAAGTAAAGTAGGTCAGAAAATGTAAATATAAATAATTATCTCTTCTTTCTGCCATTTCCTCGTGCATGTGCTGCAGGGGAAACTGTAGGATTTGCTCAGTGTTTGCAAAGCAACTGGAAGGAAGAAAAGGTCATAGGAGAAGATGCTTAAGGAGGAGTCTTTTTCATTCATTTTTGTTTTCTTCCTTTGTTGTAACTGTGAGCCAAGTGAGCAGAAACCCGTGTTTCGCTTTCGCCTCCTTCATATTTCTGATGTGCACACTGAAAGCTCCTTCGTTCAATCCTCTTTGACTAACTGAGTCACTCCTGCAGAGCTAACGCAGGTCAAATACTTCAGGGCACTTTGTCAGGTGCTAATCTGGAAAGAAGGACAGAAAAAAAAAAAACATTATTCCCAAATGGCCCTGGATCCTTCAAACCACTGACCATCCACTTTCTATCCCTGACCTTTGAGAAAGAACACTGCTCTACTTACCTAAATGATTCTTCATCCAGATAGCCGTTACGCTATCTGGAAACTTTAGATAAGTCTCTTGCCAGCAGTGGAGCTTATTTGAACTCCCACATGCTTCTGTGTTCAGGCAAAGTGCACTTTTTTATTTATTTATTTTCCAGACAATATAACCACAACGACCTTAGAGGATCAGAACAGGAATGCATCACTGCAGTAAAAATGCATACGCTCTTATTAAACGCAGCAAAACCAGTTCTGTGCCAAACACAAGCGAAATGTAACGTATTAAAAAGAGAACAAGCTTAAATGTTGGGTAGAAGGAACATTTAACCCTAAAATCTCATTAGATTGTCAGCGCCCAATTGTGTTATATCTACATTTTAAACAATTTCATTGTGCAACCGTGTGGGGTAAGTTGTGTTACCCTTTAGGACAGGAGTGGAGGTTGGAGGTTTTCCCAGCATTTATAACAAAGGATGTCCAAGAGGTTTTTAATCGGGAAGCAAATTTTAGTTTTAATTAAAAGACTATGTCGTAAATACAGAATTAATGATAACACCATTATCTATCACAATTTTACAATAAACAAAATCATTGTCTCTTCTTATGTTGCCAAGGCACCTCTAACAGGCAGGAAATTATGATGATGCCTCTTCCTGTAAAACATTCCATCAGTCAGATAGCTTAAACTGACAGGAATGTTTCATCAGGAGCAGCAAGAGATCAACAGGTGTGCAGAAATTTTAATATCTGTCAGAAGAGAACTAAAATAACAGTCCTGTACGGCTGGAAAAAAGCCAATAAGCCCTGATGAGTAAATGTCAAATGCCTTGAAGGAATCAAAGGCACAAAGGCCAATGATGAAAACTGCTGCTTAATGTGTTGGACCTTAAAGTCCTCAGGTAGCGATGAATATAAGAAATCAGACAACTAAATCAACTCAATCTGCCAGCAGCAGCATCCAGCAGCAGTTGGGGCACCATCATATCTGCCTTTTTGATCCGAATCTGAGTCCGTTTGCTCAGAAAGTCCGCTTTGTTTGGGGAAATGTGAACGTGCCCAACAAATTCTGATACAGATCAAAGAAGCGGACTCGGCCCATCTACCAAGCAGACCAAATGCAGGAAGGAGACTACACAAAAAAGTCACTTCCTGCATTTGGCATAGCATTGCATTGTGGGTAAATACATAGCGATGGTGTCTTTTTTTTTTTTTTTTTTTTTTTTTTTCTCTTTTTTTTGTCTTGTCCAGCATTTAGGCAGGCAGAATGATGCTCTGGATGCTGTTCTGCTGAGCAAATTTTCTCTGCCAAGGGAAGCTTTATAGATATAATGATCCCCTTGACTTTCTGAATTTTTATTTTATTTCTATATTTATTTTGTATTGTTGTTTGAATTGTAGAGTTTGTACTGCTGGACCAGAGAGGACAGACGAAAGACAGAAAGAGAAAGGAGAAAAAACACCTCATAAGAAAAGTGAAAGAGATAAAGGGAGAGAAAAAAAAACAACTAAAAATTAACCCAAAAATAAAAAGAAAGAAAACAACCTACAGATGTATACATATACACACATACATACATACACATACATATACACACACATACACACGCATACATACACATACACACACATGTATACACACATAATATATATATATACACATATATGTACATATGTACACATAGCGATGGTGTTAAGGGTCCTCATCCTCACCTGGTGTTCATACTGCGTCCATTGTTGCAGTGTATTTTTGCAGTATACTTGGGTAAAACTAAATAAAAAAAAATAAAAAAAAACAGCCATAGTTTCGTCTCCATGTTTAACTTGCAACTGAAGGAAACAGAGTTTTCTTCTTCACGCAGGTCCTGTCCTCTCTTTTGCTAAATACTAGTGCAGCGCCACCTTTGGTGGGAATAGGGATATATTATTGGAATGGTTTGGTTTGTTTGACCAAAGTGCAGCGTGATTACGATCTCAGTCTACATGGATACACCTTCCTACAACTGAGCCAAGTCCTCAACCGGGCCAGGTCTAATGGACTATCCTGATGGGAATTCACCCTTAGTAGCATATGTGCAAGGCTAGCAGCTAGCTTCCTGCTATCTCTGCTGTTTACTGTCTGAACACTTTAGGGGGACGGACTTCTGGTCCAAACAGTGGTCATTCCGTGGAGTTTGCTTGATCTCCCTGAGAATGTGTGAGTTAGCTGTGGGTACTCCCACCATCCCCAAACATGGATGTTGGGTTGATTGGTTACACTAAATTGTCGTTAGAAGTGAGTGTGAGGGGTTGTTTGTGGCCCTGCAATGGATCGGCGACCTGTCCAGAGTGTACCTGCCTCTCGCACAATGATTACTGGGAAAAAAAAGTCAGAAAATGACTGACTAACTTGTAATTGATTCAGCACGTGTTGCATCAAAATAAATTCATTAAATAAAAATGCCCTATTCCTAGTAAATGGTAACAAGTATTTTATGTGACCAAAAAAAGAAAGAAAAGAAAATCACCCCCAGGAAAAGGTCTTAATATTTAAATAGTTTCTGTTGTGTTTTTGCTTAAATGTCAACTTTTATTTCTTTATTTATTTTCCTAAAAGCCAACACTTGAGAGAACAACATGCTGCTGGGAGAAGGCTCAGTTGATCTGATCTGTATTTTACTTCTACCAAATACTGTTAGTAATGAATTCTATTTAATTTGGCTTTTGTTTGTCTCTATGGTGTTATATCTGGTAAAATCTTTTTAGACTCATTATCCAACAACTGAGGAAAAAAAATAAGAAGAGAAGATGGGAAATTGTCTTGAATGTGCTTCCAAGAGTTGAGCTTCTGCAGTAATTTCACATAAAAAACCTTTTTAAAAGGTGGATCAAAAATAGTAAATCATGGCTTGAACTTTAACTGGTTAAAAACTTGACTTAACAGGGAACATCAGACATGACAACAGTCAATGCATGTCAGATACCACATGGCAAACATTTCAAGATGAGCTCAATGCTAATTCAGAGAAAAATCTTAAGTGTTTTCTGCATGAATTTTAAGGAGTTTGTTATTGAGATGGACATTATGACTTGTCATGGTTTCCATAGAAACATCAAACCCAGTATGAAATCCCAATGCAGTACTCCAAAGTACCCCAAGCAGCCCCCCAATAGCTGGTAAGTTTCAGTGCTGTTTTTCATAATCTTTGCACGTCCAGTCAAAGATGCCATGAAAACATGGAACATGTGCAACATTTTGGCTTAACAGGATTAAACTTGTCTGTTCACTGGAGTAAATTTAAGCTTATGTACAACTGTAATTGCTAGTCTCTGGGCTTATGTGTTATTAGGCAACTTAGTGAGCGCAACCACGTCTCAGACGACTCGTTATCCTGAAACATTTTCCCCAAAATCAGCTTCCTGCAAAGATTTAACACACACCATGCAACCATTCAGGGTTGACATGAAGCTATAAAAAATGTCTGATGAGTTTCCTGGTGTCAGGTTTCTATATTATCCTCTCAAAATGTGAAAGAAAAAAACCCCACGAGGTACGTATTCATAGTGGAAGTGATAAAACTCTGCACTTGTAAATATTTAAAGAAGTTATTCTGCGGGGAGCTCTTTCTACACCAGCAAAAAGAAAAGGTAAATTATCATCTGGAAGATGATTTTCAGTGTTTTTTCCACTTTTAAATGAGATGTTTGCAACTGCACAGACTACAGATGTGTGTTGTGATTGCTGCCTATGTTCATTAAGGCAATTTTTTTTCGCAAGTTTTATTAAATTCATGAAGCAGAGCAGAACTAAGTGAGAATATTACATTTTCCCCCAAATAAACAGAATATTTACAGTTTAAGTTTTTCACTTAGTTTTTTTTTATTTTTCAAGTGACAGCAAATCTCTCGTCTGTATGTCTTACAGAAAAACCAATAAAACCAAACTGATTTAAAATCATGGTTTAGTTTTCAAGTTTCTGACTAATTCATAACTGCAAACCATAAATTTGAAAAAAAAAATAAAATAAACATACACAGATGATATTTTCAAGTCTTGTAGGTCAAACACCTTTTTATGTTGCAGCATATTTAGATGAAAAAGCAGCACATGCTCTCATTTCTTTTTTAAAGGAAAATGTGAAAACTTATTGGGATGTGGTCTACAAAACAGTTTTGGAAATAGATAAAAAAAAAATATATATATATATATATGTGTGTACTGTACTTTGTAATGCAATGTAATGTTGACTACAGTAATTCAACGCTAATTATTTCTATAACTTCTCACAATATAAAGCAAACTTCTTTACAAATGGTCTAAAATGCGTTGAAAATCTTAACTTAGAGCTATATTTCTTCATTAGAGTGAACCTGAAACCAAAACCAAGAACTGATAAAATTATTTTCCGTGTCTTTGCACAAACTATTGAAAATATTTTCAAACTCTGTCAACATGTTAAGCACACACACACACACACACACACACACACACACACGTTTCAGAACAGTAATGAGCCATGATAGACCAGTGATGAAAAAGACTAAGCATTTAGTGGATACCTTTTTAAATACCAAATCCTGACACCCTTACATATTACCAATGAATCGTCTGAATTTTAAATATTTCTAAAAAATTTTAAAGCTTCATATCATATGAATATTTGTCATTCTTTGCCTTAATTTTTTTTTTTATTTGTCCACTGCTGCATTTAGCTACAAATATTTTAAAATATTTTAAACATCATAAAAAATGTTAATGCAGACATACACCTGTATAGAAGTGGGTCTTAGCTCATTAATTCATAAAAAAAATGGTCTTTGTATCAGCTTCCAGTCTGTTGTATAATTGTATGAGTCCTACAAAAATATATTGCAACATTACAGTCATAATACTCTAAATGGGAAGAATGTGATGCTTTTTTGCTTAAATGTTGCAAATAAAATGTAACTGTATTCCTTTGGGAAGGCTTTTTTAACATTTCATCTGTTGTTAAGATAGCATTTAATAAAACATGAGTTACACACTAGTTAAAACCTTAAAAAAAGAGGGCAAAATGTAAGCATGTGGGTTGAAAGGGATGTGGTTAGTGTTTTCTGATGAGAGCTCTACATTTGTATGAATGATGGAGTAAAAAAAATATGTGGGACTGGAATCTAAAGCTGCAGTTTATTAAGGCAGTACATATGTATTTTTAAGAGAGAAATGACACAAATAAAGCAGAACATGTTGTTGTAAGGTAATTTATGCTAATCAGAATCAGCTTCACTTTCATCCAGCCCCCTCAACATGCATGTTTTCCATTCAGCTTATTTCAGCCAGCAATGAGGTCAAACAGTGGTCAGGTTCAGAATGAAGAGGGTCACAAATTCAGTCAGGAAATTATTTAATAGAATTTAAACTATTACAAAAGGTTAGTGTCTAATAACAGTCAAAGAAGTTTTATAGTATATACAGTGTATTATCCAGTAAGCCGTGCCTTTGTCTGCTGTTACAGAAAACGGCCACAAGCATCTATTATTAGCATCTTCATGTCAGGTATTTTTAGTTTTGATAATGTTTTCCCCAATTAAATATCCTGCTGACAAGAAGGCATAAAGTTAAACTGACAGCAGAGAGCTTTTGGGTGGTTGTAAGGATGACATTCAGGAGAGAAGCTAACATTGTTAGCGCTAACAGCAGCCTCTGCTGCAGTAGCACTCGGTGATAAAGTCAGAAAGCATTTGGAAATCACCCTTCAAGCTGCACTAACTGGTGTCTGGTGTGTGTCGTGGTGATACCTGAAGCTGTGTTTAATATGTAGCCTTCACAGCTTTCTTTTGAAAATTATTGTTAGCATTTTTCTGTTGTTTTCTTTCAGACACGCTGCCTTGATAGCATCTTGGTTGTTTAGATGTCAGTGTTAGCCAGTTATCCTGCTTTGGTCAAGACTGCAATCTGGAGCAAAATTGTTCGGTATTGTGTTGTATGACAGCATTAAATTACTTGTTAAAATGTCTTAAATGAAGTGTAACAATATATTCATACTCTTTTTATGTCTGTACTTAAACCAAACCAAACTGCATAGATGGAGAGAAGCTGAAGCTGATGTCACTCTGGTTTAAATACTGTAGTTTTTCTTTTATTTTTCTTTTTTTCTTTTTTTTTTTTTAATGCACACACCCTTATTTCTGGTGACATTAGGTTTTTTATATCTTAAAATATCTGTTAATTGCTAATACACATAAAAAAGTCTTAAGCATGCTATTCAAAGCAAATATTTTTTTATGAGTTTTAATAGATTCAAAATACCTACATCAATATCATGACGTATAACATCCACTACATGACTCTTTAAAATCAACACACTGGTTTGTGTATTTGAATGTAATATGATTTATTTTACTGGAATACATTTGTAAAAGATATGAGGCCAGATTTAGCTGAGAATCAGATTGATCTTTTATTCCATTCAATTACAAGTTTTTTGGTTTTCTATATCCTCATGGAGGTCCAAATCACAAATCCTTCATAATTTTCACAACATAATTAACTTACAGGTTTATTTTGCACATTTCATTAATACTGCAAAAAACTGTCCATTTTAGGAACTTCAAATTCTAAGAAAGTAAAAATTTAGAAAAGGTACACACTTCCTTTGGCACAGTTATTTAGGATTCTGCAGCTGATATTTTCTGCTATTCAAAAAGGTAATCTGTTCTGTTAAAAAAAAAAAAAAATCATAAACCTTGAGTGACAAACAAATATGTTCCAGCACTGGTACATTGAGCTGGTTTTAAAAGCAGTTTGAGCAAAAAGAATCATTCTACGTATAAGATGTCCATGCCATGCTACAGTAGAATCCTTTATTAACATTTCCATTTAATATATTACTCCAAAGTTTGCAGTATTTGGATTGTAAGCAAATATAGCCTGTCTCCAAGGATGTTCTTATCTCTTTTTTGCTTCTGGGACCATAAAAACCTGACTGTTAGCGACACTTGTCCTACTGTGTGTTGATACTGCATGATGCCCGTCAGGGTGTCTAAATGCATCGACTCAAATGTGCTTCCACTCCATTAAATTCAGCTGGCAGCATTTATAGCTGGGTTTTAATATCTCATAGTCCGAGTCACTGGTGTCAAGTTTAAAAAATGCCAAAAACCAGTGATCTGGGGAGTGAAATTGGGGTCTGTATGTCTATTAGTCCTACAATGCTGTCAACAGCTGCATGCATTACAGGGTGCACTAAGAATTTGGGGCAAAAATGACAGAAAACATTCATTTCATGTGGTAATTCACTGAAAGCCTAATTTCCTCTGCCAGTTCTGGAGGAATATTCTCGACAAAAAAAGTAAAAAAAAAAAAAAAAAAGGAAGCATCAGCTCTGAAGCTCTTAATATATGGCAAAATCCCCAGAATGAACAGTGTCAACATTCTGCTCATCCCACACTTACTGTGCTTTTGATTATTATTTTCCAAACCTAGAATATATACATATTTTTATATTTGATATGCAGAATGCAGTTGTCACATTAATATTTCAGGTGACAAACACACACACACACACACACACACACACACACACACACACACACACACACACACACACACACACACACACACACACACACACAAAAAAAAAAAACTGCACCATGGAAGTGTACTCAAGAAGCAGCTGCTTTCTCAGCAGGATGAGATGAAATAATAAAATAATGCATGCCTGGAATATGCCCAGGGCTGCTCTGATGACTGTGAGCTAAAAAAGAATGCATTGTGACTCAGCCCTCCCCTGCAGAGCACACAGGTACTGTATAGATTCACACACATTCTTTATATATTCAACGGATAAAAATATGTGCAGGTACTGCTGTTGGCTGCTCACTACTTGTTGCTAAAAGGTACAAGAAAACTGCAAAAACCATGACAAAATGTCTAAGAGACATAGCAGAGTATGTCAAAACAAATGATAAAAGTTACATTGAAAGCTTGTGAATAAAATGGTCAAAAGTCCACAGTCAGCACAGCTTTTAAACTGCATTTCTGGAAATATAAATAAAAATATAACTGCAATGTATTGACCCAACATGGCCATGCAACCAGGGGTGGGTATTGACAAGAATCTGGTGATATGTTATGTCTCACTATACTGGCAAACAATAGGATATATTGCGATATATCAGGATACTATAAGCAATATGATATATTGCAATTTTTCTTTACTAGTAGTAAACACTGAACACTGTCGCATACTTGATACCAACTAACTAAATAAGAAAAGAGGACCTACATTTATCTACAGAATAAATAAAAACATTGATCTTTATGTACAGGATGAATAAAGAAATGATTGGTTGATAAAATCAATACAGTGCTTCTGGATATCGATATAATATTGTCACATTATATATTCCGATATTTCGATATATCAATCATTTCTTAAACCCCCTACATGTAACAGTACACTGAAATCACAGTTCACACTTTGCTTTTAGGGTCACGGTTTGGTAGCTTTATGGGAACAAATCCAAAACATAAAACTGGCGGACTGTGGCGTAAACAGAAACATGTTTAGTGAGCACGTTTTCAGCGAGAGGACGCTGCCGTCCGCCTGTGAAAGGGGCGGGGTTACAGGGCGAACGGATCTCTAGCACAGGGTGATACAAAGCCGGCTGGCTGCTTGTTTTGTGGACATACATACTTCACTGAGAAGCCAAAGTGCTCTCAAACAGGAATTTTTCATGATGGAAGAGGGTCTCAAAGCTCTGGTTTCTCCTTGTAACTGCTGCTAGCCCTAAAGTCCAGTCACCAGAGGCTGGCCTGCACTTCATGTTGTTGTTTAGAGAGGAAGCATGTGCAAGGCAGTTACTTGGATGGGGATACTTGTTATGTTACTGTTTTGTAAAAGTTTCATACTGAAAAAATCTGAATATGGATACATGTACCATTACACCCATAGAAATTTCTGATTCACATCTAAACCTGAAAACAACCCTAAAACCTGTGAAGCAAATGACAACAAACCTGGTAATTTCATTCCAGGCTTTGCATCACAGCATTCAGAACATTAAAAGCAAAGCAAAGAAACAAAAACACATATCTTTAGCTGTTCTAGTGTACTACTTAACAGATATCTTAACAAATATTTGTTGTGAACTCCCCAACAGAAAAAGACGAGAGCGATGTGAACAAAGTAGTAAAACTACCATTTGTCAAGGACTTTTGGTGGAAAGTTAAAGCGCACTGCTGCATAATTAATCCCTCCTAGTCAGACCGAGTATATTCCCCAATTTAGATACAAATAACCTCAAAACTAGGTTTTAATTAATAATGCAATTGGAGAATATATGGGTGTGAAGGGAAATCAGCCCAGAATTGTGGAATAGAATAAAACTGCAGCTGAGGGCCCCATGGCTGAAGAAGCACATCAGTGAAAAACAACATGAACAGTGGATGGCAGGGGATATTGTGGCTATCTGTGCAGATTTAAAGAGATCGGTCATGGGTGTGAAGTATAAACTGGAGAATTTTCAAAACTGTGTTGGAGACGCTGTTAAAGTAGCAGTTGAACAATAAAACCAGAACCATGTCAGACAATGGCTAAGACTCCTCATCGAATGCGGCCATTGCAGAGGTGTTGGGGTGGATTAAGGAGACGTTGGAGGCTTTTTGCTGGCCAAAATGGACTTAGGTAAAGTACAAGTTAACAGCGAGTCCATTGAACCGGCGTTTATAGAACACACAAGTGGCTAACGTTACTGCCCAGGAGAGGATATTTCTTTACATTTTCTAAGACAGACATAGCTGTATGCCCCAAAGGTCAAGGAACAAAAATTGCTGCAGTTGTTACTTCAAGGGTAACTGCCTTCCTTATATGAGGGAGTTCTTATTTTTATGTGCTATTATATCTTTATTTCAAAATTCTATAAAATAAAAGTACATGAAATATAACTGAATGACGATATACTAGATTTGGTTCTGACAGTGGCTTTGTCATGAAACAAAGCAAAATTAAAGGTTGAGTTTGATGTAGGAATGGGTGTGTCCATATCAGCCAGTGAAATGATCAGATTTGATACTTTTGTGTACGTATAAAGATACAGCTCTCCTAATACAAAACATGTCATTTTTTTTTTCACTTCTTAAAAGCAATAAAAAATGTGTGCAAAGCACAGTAACAGTATGATCAATGGCGATGCCATGAGGATGTTGCTACAGTTTCCAATTATGAGGTTTTGGTTTGATGTTTTACCAGTTTATTGCTCAATATGTTGTATCTATTTACTTTATTGTCCACTGAATAAAAGTTATTAATCTTATATTAATATATATTGTAATTTCAAACAGCATAAATCACATTAGTCGGTCCAGGGCAACTACCAGAGTTCACATCACAACAGGCTAAAGTTGGATCTTTAGAAGCTAGCTGATCGTTTTTTCAGCCTCTTCTTGAAGACATAGCATGAAGCTAATGTCCTGCAGACTTTGCTTTTAGAGAAAATGGACATTAGAAGCTGGATGAAGAGAAATAACTCAACAGATCATTTTGGCTTCAAGCTCAAACTTTGCCCAAACAACAGACACACCAGACCATTCCTGCAAAGTGGTGCACTGATACAGACCCCCCCCCCCAGATCTAACAAAATTGATTTCTCAATAGATCAAACCCACAAACAATTATTTCTGCAAGTCAGCGTTTATATAGACTGTTTACATGTAAATCAGACACGCAAAGACAGACAAACAACTGAAAAAAAAAAAAAGGACTTTGGTGACTCAGCTGTTGGCTTACTTCACACACTGCATAAAAACATCATTAGGGGAAATACAACTATTTTCAATGGTGATAAATATGACTAATATAAAGCAGACATAACATTTGCTGTCTAGTGGAATGCTGCTTGTTCAGAGGCACCTATAGATTTATATCTTAGAAATAAAGAGAAATATCAAAGAAAGTGATTTACATGAATGACTTAATGCATGTGAAAGAGAACGGAAATGTGGTCTGCAGAACTTTTATTTTGCAACTTGGTTTCTTCTATTACCCTGCTTTCCTTGTTCCTGTCTCACGTAACTGCAGCCAATCTGCCATTCATGTCCTCAGTACCTCCAGGTTCCAGCCCCGACTGGCAGATTGGCTCAGCATGCCAATATTATGCTTTCCAGCCAAGTTGGTTTAGCTTACACCCTGTTAAATCCTGGTTATTACCTGTGAACTGCTCTTAGCTTCTCTTGCAATCAGCAATTTTAAAGTATTTGGACGTTTTGTTTTTTTTGTTTGTTTGTTGTTTTTTTTTATTGTTGTTGTTCATGTTTTTTAAACCATCCTTTTCATGGCTTTTGTCTGGTTTGGCTGCATCATAAAGTGCTTTCCCTCCCTGGATGCTCTGCTCATGGCCATTACTGGTTTAGTTTGTTACAGGAAACCTATTGAACCAAATGAGCAATGCAATGAAGAACACAAACAAGTAAAGCCAGATTTACTAATCCAGGCATTCCCAGGATACATGGAGACAGATATCTACAGCATGACCAACTAAAGCAAAAATATATTGGATGTTAAGCAACACAAGGTTGTAAAGGGAATAAAATGCAACAAGCAGTTGGGAAACGAACATACTTTAAGCTAAGAATCATTAGATTTGACAAGAGACACTACAGCAGTGGAAATAAGGAAAGCAATGTTTTTGATTAAAGTCAAACAAAGCAGCAGCAATGGATATCTTCTAGGGCTTTTTTTTTTTAATTTTTTTTTACTTGTTTTAACATTACCATGAATCACAAAAAAATAAAGGGACTCAAAAGTCAATAATCTCCAAAGAGGAGGAAATAAAACAGGATTATGTCTGAATTTAACACAGTTCATAAGTTGTTTTAAATCCCTGCTGAAAGATTTGACCATAGCACTAAACTAGAACCTGATGGAACAGGCTTTGTACACGATGGTCGACGCAAGATGCATATAATCCATGTGAGAGATAGTTATAACACTCTATTTTAATGAAAAAAGAAGGGTAATTATGGAAGGAAAATGTTCTTCTCTTTCATGCCTGAAAATTACCATTTGAATGCATCTTTATAAAAACAAGTTGAAAAATCTTCAAATGGGTCTTTTTATCACAACATTCGGAAGAGGGTTGAATTAAAGAAGTGTGATCTTAGAAAGTAAGGTCCTGCTCAATTTGCAAGAGTTTGCAGCATCAAGATTTAAATATGCAAGTTTAAAATTGCCGTTGAACTGTTTGTGGTTGCATGGGGCAGATACCGAGGGAGACAGGCATGACCAGTCTGGTAAGACGAGGTAGACGTACTTCAGTCCCTATCATCAACTGTATATGAAAGATGGACGAAGCCTTCAGCGGTAAAAAGTGAAGCCTTTGTGGAAGTGCAATAAAACTGCAGTTCCCCCTTCATCCACTAGGGACTCCAAAACAGAGCAAATCCCCGTAGACTCCCATGTTAAAAAGACCAACTTCACAGCAGAAATAAACATGTTTACCGCCTGGTACAAAAATCCATTTTAGGTTTAATAGGTCAGGTTTACCTTCATGACAACTGTGGGGGGAGTGAATTTTTTTCTTTTAACTCGTCCGTTTAAAAGTAATTTAATCTCGGAGTTTGCATATTTTGGGGCGTGTCCCTTTGATTGACAGGTACCCGACCTCACTCTTCAAGTCAGAAGAACATACAACAACTGCGGTTTTTAGCCGGTTAACAATGTGACTTAGCTTTAGCCCGCTTACCTCCGTTAGCTGTTTAGCTCCTGTTATTTCTGGGTTAGCTCGGTTAACTCTTAGCTTCAAAGAGCTTGGAGTTCGCTCAATGTCAATCATCCACCATGACGCTCACAGCCCCTCTCTCAGCTCCACCTCTTTGCCCTCATATGTATTTTCTGGGTGAGACGACACGCATGCCTCTACCAAGATGACGATGGTAGGAACCGCCCACAGAGACGTCACGGAGGCTACGTCCATCTCTATATACAGTCTATGGTCCCTGTGTACAAAATATAGCACTGTCACCACTTATGTTTGAACATCATTACAATGTATTTAGGGTTAGAGGAGCATCTGTATATCTAGTATCACTTCAATTTAGTTCATATATCTTTTTGTTTCATCTTTCATTGTCCGCAAAGAGCAGATATTGTTCCAGTCGTCATGGTAAACACATATTTATATGGTTTTGTTTGCTTTTAAACAGCACTTAAAATCAAGCAGACCAAAGTACCTGCATAAGGACATGCAGTTTCAACAACTTGGGGGCGATATTTCCCTGAACTGCCACAGAGATGGAAAAAAGTATGACGAAGAGGAAAAAAAAGGAGTCGGCTTGTTGATCACAAGGTAACAAAGGAGGAACAATAAATGTATGCAGTTTGTGGGTTTCTGTTTTTACTTTGATGTTCAAACAGAATATTGTTTTCACAAGAATCTGTCGAGTATGAGCAGCAGGAGAAGCATCAAAGCAATCCAAAATGCTGTCCTATAGCTACGTTTCCTCAAACAGGTCTAGATGGTATGGTCATCTGCATTATCGCTGCATACCTACAGCCAACTGTAACCTTTCCTTTGAGGCGAAGTATCACCTGGATTACAATAGACGCCTCAGCTAAGTAATAGCATGACACCATCATGGTCAAGTATAACCAAAATACGACTCAAATAAAGGAGGAAAATGGGGGTCATCCAACAGTTTGTGGCCTTTCTACTTGTTTATTACAAAAAGAAGACAGGCCTTGTCGAAGAAGAGGCTTCAGGCTGCAAACAAAGCTACCTTTTTCAACCCATCAAAGGATTACAGCATGTCAAACTCCACCGTTTTGGGTCGGATTGGTTAAAGTGGCACCCCAGTGGAAGGATCCAAAAAAAGTAGGACAGGTTAGGTTGGATTTATTTAGGATACTCTTTCCAGTTTTGACAAATTAATACATCCTGGTTCAGTTATAGTCCTCAGGGGGTACAATCCTGAAGATTTTCAATGTATTCCTGCCCCAACACACCTGACTAATATGAAGACGAGTGTAAATCACAAAGAAAGAAATAAATGGACTCTAGACTCTTTCATATTTGAACCACACCAGCCTTTACTTGCAAGTGACCCCGGGTTTTCAAGCAAACGTGAGTGAACTTCTTCAGTCTGTACCACACTGAATGAGATTTCATACTCCTCCAAGCAAACTCTACGATCACTGGAAGTGGACTTAACAAAGGCGGCTGTTGCACTATAGGACAGATGTCATGCTACATTTTTCTGCTTTTGCCGATGATCTGTGAAAGTAGTCAACATTTTTCAAAGAGAAGACACTATTAAACTCTTCCTTTAAAAACATACACCAAAGAAATAAATCAAGATAAAAAGACAGAATAGAAAATAACAGCATCAATGTCACTAAAGACTCCCATATTAACATGCATACAGTTTTGTGAGGCAGAAATCTGGATAATATGTCTGAAAAGAGGAGAATGCAATACGGTGTATTCCAACCCTACAAAGTCTCTTGGATGGAGCTGGTGACAAGGGATTTATATTAAAAGACAGATTATTGTTTTCTCACTGCACAATGCCCAGCCTTCAGTCCAATGGACCTCTCAGGATGAATAGCATTACTCATACTGTCATTTCCTACTGCCACTGCAGGGTCAGAGGAGACAGCCGTATGGGGACCCACTTCCATCATAGTGCTCCATCAAAGTCCCGACATGAATCAGAAATAGTAGAAAATACTCCCCACAGGAAAAGTGTCAGATATTTAAAGTGTGGCATATGTTATTAAATACCAAACCCCTGTTGACCTACCAGCTTTACCCACAGCTAATTATTTTTTTCTTTCTTTCTTTGGTTTTGCATGAAAAGCAGGTTTGACAGTTAAATTAACACTATGAAGACATACTTCCAACTCTGCGCAGTTAATTTACATGTAAATAAGTTGTAAACAACTTGAAATAGTAAAGGTTATTTTGATGGCAGGGTTTTCCAGCTGGAAAAATCATTTCAGCTACATCAAAGCCGCTCTAAATGTATCACATAGGCACCCTGAGCAAAGGCCCGGCCCACTCGGCTGCGCTGAATCAATGTACAAGGCTTATTAAAGTAACATATCACAAGTACTTTATGTGGCATTAGGGATAAAGCTGCGACCTTGCAAACAAACAGAAAGGCTGAGAAAAGCATGGGATCAATTTAATTGGTGGATTGATTTCATGGAAACTAACAAATGAATTTTTAGCACCTGTAATGTAATGTACCATGGTATGTAGTATGGATACACTAAAAAGGTTTTCTTTTTGGATTATTATAAAATACAGAACGTATTTCCACAATATTACATCACTTTGACAGCATCTGTTTTTCTGATGTATCTAAATAATGTATAAGGGCTGGACGTCATGACCCGCGTGGAAGGCTGTGACAACGAGATAAAAGTGGGTAAAAATGGATAAAAGTATTCTGCACTGAAATAATTTACTGAGTCTTCTGTGACCAAGTATTATAGTCAATGTGATAATAACTTGTTTCAGTCTTATTGGATCCATAAAAACAGATCATCTAAAGCCCATGACACCAACGCTGGTTGATTTAACAAGTAAATAATGGTTTAACCCACACTTGCTACGTTTACATAGGAGTTTTAATTCCTGTTTAAATCTGAAAAAAAAGTTAATTCCGCTTTAAACTGATGAAAAACGACCATGTAAACACTTAATTCCTGATGCAAATTTCTATCCAGAATTAAACTTTATTCCGATGTAAGCGTCTGGTTTATTCACATTTTAATCCAAACTATTTAATTCCTCTGTCATGTAAACCTTCATTCCTCTCTAAGTTAATTCTGGTCGTTCTGAGCATGCTCGTTACCTTCTCCTGTCCCGATGACGCGCGTGGTTTTACCTCCTGTGTTCGGTGGTCTATCTTTCTTCTCCTTCTCAGTTGCTGCAGAAAGTGAAGTAGTATGCTGGTGTTGAGCTGCTACTTCACATTTATAGTAAAAATAGAGGTAAAACTGGTACTTATTATGTAGTTTTTACAAGTTATGACTGAAAAGACGAGAAGCAGGGAGCCAACTTTGTTTATTTCTGGTATACGTCATACGTCACGTTCTGTCCAATCAGAACCCTTCCCAACCCGCCGCTCTAAAGAGGAATTAAGTAAAGAAATGTTTCATGTAAACCTTCATGTGTAATTGTTATTTTCATGTAATAAGGAGAATACGTAGGGGAATACGTTAATTCCAAATTATTCAATTCCAAATTGTTAATTCCGAATTAAAAAAAAACAAAACAAAAAACATCATGTAACTGTACCCACTGTTACATGCAGAACACTTGTGTGATCGCTCTCATCTCCCCAGGTGTTGCTTAGAAACTAAATTTGAGATGTGCCCTGAACCTGTTTTTAAGTGGCTATTACAAAATCAAATGTTCCAATCATCACTAGCGGTCATCCTTTAAAAGAGCAGCGCACCTGGAGGCTGATTCTCCTTTTCCTCTGCTCATTTGTTCATGGCATGGTACCAGTATGTGAGGAAGATGTGGACTTGGCAAGTTGGGTCACCCTTTACATTTCCTGCACACAGTGGACATATCTGTAGACATAGTAGGACTAGAGGTTGTTGCCACCCCTTTCGTTTCGGTTAAGTTTAGATTGGACTTTATTTTGTTTGGTCCTGGTTCTGACTTACATCTTATTTTCTTCTATTGTTTTTATTAATTTGGTACACACTAATGTCCCTTCCTTCAGCATAGGTTCCATCATTTTGCCACATATGATTTCCTTTTTAATAAATGTTATATTCTTAAAGCACTTTTCTTGTCTCAGGCTGTGGCTGCCAGGTTGCACCCCTTTCAGGGGACGTTACACACACATTTAAATTAAAATGCAGCTCTGGTAAATAGTTTGAACTAACAGCAGTAGTTTATGTTGACCCAGCATGAAAGAATTCTGAAATAAAATCTGCATAAATGTTTGAAAATATATCAATTGCTGTTGTTAATGTTAACATCACAATTATTTCACAATCATCACCTGAAAGCATTTCTGAAAATTATGCAAGAATATTTCAATACAGTCAATGGAAAAACAGCCATTTTTAGTCATCGTCGGACTGTAAACACACTATACATGCAATTTCCAGAGAACTTGAAGACTCTAGATTCCATGACTGTGTACTTTTTTGACCAATTATGTTAATTATATTAATGTAACAAACTAAATATTAACCAGTGGATGTAGGTAAGATGGTTGAATACAAAAAGTGGGAGATGAACAAACCTGGAAATTTTAAAGAGAACTACATGTTAAGTGTCCAACGTTTAACACTGTGGAGACATTTATTGAATACAATACGCTTGTACCAACGCAGAGTAACTGGTAACCTTGTTTTATGAATCAAATTTATTTTATGAAATACTTTTTGTTAAAAAGTTTCAAAGTGCTCTGTGTAAGAATACACAATGAACTTGTATAGCCAACGCCTGATCAGAATCTATCACAATCAACCTGTGGAAGTGAAAGGTGTATACAGTTGCCATAGTAACATGCTCTGACAGTACAAAAACCTGATAAAACACAAGTGTTGCATTTGATAAAATAAACAAGCTTGGCTCTGGATTTGAGCTGGAGCCCCAGAGGCTGCAGAGGCCCAAACTCCTGGATGCAGCAAACCAAATGGCCCCAGGCTGGAGTCCTGTTTGGCTGCATACCCCCTCCCTTCCCCACGCCCCTCCCCGACCCTGGTCCTGTCACACCAGTGTTTCTCCTACCTTCATATAGGTACAGGGCTAGCCGCCCACAGTCTGATGTGTGTATGTGCACACACACACACACACACACACACACACACACACACACACACACTAATGGCAAGACACCAACCAACAAAAAATCCAACAATGTCTTGTGCTCAAGCAAGAAGTGGTCGGAGTATTTTCTCTGCTTTGCCGTTTGGCCAAAAACTTCATGCTCATCGCTGGAACACACACATCTCATCAAGCTGAATCTCCCATCACCGCAGACGTGTTGTTCCAATTTATATTTATGTGATCATTTCATTCCTCATTATTACACATGACGTTGAGCTTCACCATCTCTGCAATGCTACTTCAACCATTTATATGCCAATATGTCAACAAAAACAAACAAACAAACAAAAAAAAACCCAAATGGATCCAACCAAAATATTTCTGTTTTTTGTTTCAGTCCTTTGGAAGGTCTCAGAATCTGCTGCTCACAGATCCGTTGCATAACTGCATACGTGGCAGGCCGCTGATTTAAAATGTCTGACATCTGCAGCTGGGAAGAAAATAAACAAACAAAACATGTTGCTGAAACAGAGGAGCGACACTGTAGCCACGCAGTTGCATTTCTTCCATCACTGTCTTTCAAATGAACAAGAAAATGGAAAACACATCGAAAACAGTAAGTAACAGTAAGCAAAACATCCAGTCGTCAATCACTGCAGCGTCACATTTCTGCTGGTGTGCGATTGCAATTTGCTTTTATATCCTGTATTTACTATACAATAGTATAATAAACTATACAAATATATATTTATTTAGCTGTCTTCAGTCTCAGTCATATTTAAGCTGAAATGCCTTTTTTTTCCCCACAAACGATTTTAATTAATAAGACAAATGAACCGCAATACTTCTGCCATGTCATCTTCATTTAAAAAACATCACAATTGCTCATTGGATTTTCTTCTTTGTGTGATTAAGCTGCACTGTCATTAGCAACATGGCTACATATGCTAAAAACACTTGATATGCAAATGCTTCATGAACTCAAGGCATTCTGTGATACAACAAATTATTCCCATAAATTATTCATAATTATTCACTGAGTGTTCAGCTATTCAAGGTCATGGACGTTGGCTTGTGTGTGCACCCAGAGCCGTTCCCTTGTCACAAATAATAAGATGCACATAACTAGTGGGAAGCCTCCCAGCTCAAGTCAAGGATTCTTTAGCATTACAGTGGTGGGTGTAAGCTAACAGCCTTAAGTGTACAGTTGTATGGTGGCCAGCACAAGCAGGCATCTCCGTGTTAGATTAGTGCTTTGGTTGTTTTTCAAACTGTCTGCTTTTCTTGGGGAAAAAGAAAAAAAAAGTGTTAACAGGGAGTTAGGGAAGAAAAAACACATTTAACACAAAGTGGCAGCAGGAAAGAGGCACAGATGTCCAGAGTCACCTTGTATCAGTGTGTTTTCAGCTTCAAATATAACTGGATCCGATTCATAAGCAATGAGAAATATCATCCACCTAAACGATTAATTTCTGAGCCCGCTGTAAGCTCGGCTAGTGCAGAAAAAAAACAATAAAACACACACAACAGGTGCACATTTTCTCTTATTCATGACTCAAGCCCAGTGGAGACATCTGATCCAGCTGCAGCTGCATTTTTTCCACTGAGAAGTCGTCATCAGGCGCAGCATCAGCGCTTTAACGTGTCACTGAACTTCACCTCACGTTTAACTAATATGTAAAAATCTGTAACTAAATCCACTTCTTTCTGTTGTTCTTTACCATATTTATGATTCCTATAAGCTCCAGCTAAAGTTGTTCCTCTCATGTTAAAACAGTACTTAATGCAACCGGTTAACACATATCAGTAAATAACATAATAGGATAAAAATAATGGCTTCTGGACATATTTACACCCTGACATTATAATTACAGCAGGTTGCTAATATTGGATACAAACATATATAAACAAAAATAAATAGACCTAAAAAAAAAAAAAAAAAAGTCCAGTTATTTCCTGATTGAAGTGGAGTTTTGCTTGTTTGATTGTTTTATATCTGCCTTGATAATCTGTAATATTTGTTAGATCACCCAAGTTCAAGTTTTAGTTGAAGATTTTTAACATGTTAGTTTTCCACTAAACTGGTTCCAGTGCTGGTCTGAAGCCAGAGCCTAACTTAGAGCTCCTTTTATTTATTTAGACTATCAAAACTCCAGCACATAAACCTGCTGCTACATTCGCGATCAACTCGAGTGAGCTTTTTTATGTCCTGCATTTCTCCTTTCTCAGTTCTGGTTTTGTCGTAACTAAATTCTAAAAAACATGAAAAACAAATTAACAAGACAGGCAGATAAAATGTGCTAATTGGCAACTGTCAGTCTCAAAATGCAAATCTCTGTGAAGGGAAGAGACTCCAGACTCAATCGCTCTGTATTCAATATATAGAGCACTTCAGTCTGGTGTGCCAGGCTAAGGTGTGTTTCTGTTACACCTAGAATTGTGGAAAAACTAAATATTGCAATAAAAATTGCTAATAGAAACGCCTAAATTAAAAAAAACAAAAAACATGGACATATTGGTGAAAAGTTTTTTACGCCCTCCTGAGGTGGTTTTTCATCCGTTTCAGTTGAGAAAAATATTGCTAAAGTTTAATGGAAACACTTCTTCCGCATTTATGTGTCCTTGGATGTGACATGGAGGATTGTGACCAGTTCATTTCCGGTAAAGATGGTGGGATGTGGAACAAATAAACAGCAAATTTTTAGTTTTAGAAGAGAAAAGGAGGAAGAAAAGCTTCAAAAAGCTCCGCAGCAAGTAGGAAATCCCAAAATAATGCTTCATGGCTGGACGAGATTTTCCGAGAACTGAGGCTTCTGCACTAAACACAGTTTAATGGAAACATCTGTTGTTTGTTGAAACTCACAAATATCACTTTGTAATGAAATTATTATGAAAACGCAGCTATTGTCTACAGACGGCAGGAGATTCCAGGTTATCACCACCGCAAGATGACACAACACACAAAAGGGCCGTCAGATTAGTCTATTCCAGAAGCCACAAGGCAAGAGGCAAGGTGCGCCATAGAGGGCTGGGATTATGTCACAAGTGTCACAGACATGGTCTGTGACACTTGGTCTTTATAATTCTTTCTAGGCATGATCGACTACACAGTAAAACTTTTTAAAGGTGTGTGTCCAGCAGGACGAACATAAGTTTAACAAACCAAATCTCAGACTGTCACAGTTTGTTCATTAATATTGTTTTAAATTACAAAGCATGAAATCCTGCAAACCAGAAGCGTTCCCGTTCCACTGTCATCATTCAATCTGTGTTGAAATACTGAGCAGGAGTGACAGAGGCAACAATTTGTGTTCATTTCAATCACCGTAGTCCCTAAAACTCATTTTAAACTGAATGCAGGCTTATCCGAAAGCCACGTGCCAACTGTAACCTTTAGCAAGCGCCGTGTTCCGGCAGTAGTTGATTACTTTGCACGGGGGAAAAATAAATAAATAAATAAATAAAATGATGTGGATGGGAATAAAATGAGCAAATAGAGTGGCAATTTGTTCTGTATCAATTTGTGATATTGGCTTATAAATTAAATAAGGAGACAGTGAAGCAGCCGCACCGGCGGCGTTATTTAAGGCAGATGTGCAGTCGGTATTCTTTAAGCTCGAGCTCACACTGATGAGGAAAAGGAAAGTAAAAGCAGAATAAACCTAATGCTGCTGAGATGAATGGAAGCATTTGCTTGTGCTATGAGTCATAGACATGACTAGATATTACCTAAACACCTGCTGAGCTGTAATAAGGACCATTATTAACTGGGAGTTGGAGACAAACAGAACCAGTTTAGCCATCAGCCCATGAACTGGTCATCATGCAGCCACAGTTACATGTAGCCTCTCAGTTCTGAACAGTTCTGGACCCCTAATGGGGTTGTGAACACCTGGGAGGTGACACTCAACAATAACAACTCAGCAACAACTCACCAGTTAAGTGTCCAAAGTTAAACACAGTATGGTACAATCAATGTTTGATCCAACAACTAGAGGAACACAGGACTTATCTGACTGATACTTTTTAGACTTAAACGTGTAAAACCATGCTGCACTGATTGCAAAATACTCGTTTAAAAAAGGAAACAATACATGAAGGGTCGTCTGCTCGAGCACCAAGCATCAAAGACCAAAACAGAAGACAGCGAGCAGCTTAATCCCAGCTGGACGCCTCTTACTGCCGACGGTGCACACAGGCCAACAGAGACTCTGAGGTTCACAGTCGCATTACTGCTGCCGGTGCGGGAGAGCAAGCTGCAGATCAGGTTACTGACAAAGGTCACCTCCATCTGCAGAGCTCAAACACGAGCAAATCTTCTCCCACTCAGCTGAACCCTCACAACCAGCAGGCTGGCAAAGCTGATAACCAAACGTCATGAGTGAAGGTCGCCAGAGGTCAGACTTATTTTAGCTATCAAGTTGATGCCACCCCCAAGGAGCTTGAAATTGTCAAAGAAAAAAAGTTTAGTCATTCTGTCTTCATGTAAGTCAGAAATCAGTATGAGATAGCTGATGCCAAAAATACATCTGACCAAATACAGGTACATCTCAGAAAATTACAATAGTATGAAAAAGTTCAATAATTTTCGTCCATTATTTCAGAATGTGAAACCTATATATGATATAGGTTTCTCAGTACCTTTTTGCATGAATTACTGCATGAACGCAGCGTGGCAATGGAAGCCACCAGCGTGTGGCGCTGCTCAGGTGTAATGGAAGCCCAGGTTGCTTTGATAGCAGCCTTCAGGTCATCTACATCGTTGGGTCTGGTGTCTCTCATCTTCCTCTTGACAACTCCCCACAGATTCTCTATGGGGTTCAGATCAGGTGAGTTTGTTGGCCTATCAAGCACAGTAACACCATGGTCACTGAAGCAGCTTTTGGTACCTTTGGCAGTGTAGGCAGGTGCCACGTCCTGCTGGAAAATGAAATCGGCATCTCCATAAAGCTTGTCAGCAGAAAGAAGCATGAAGTGCTCTAAAATGTCCTGCTAGATGCTGTGTTGACTGTGACCTCCAGAAAACCCAATGGAGCAACACCAGCAGATGACATGGCTCCCCACATCATCCCTGACTGTGGAAACTTCACTCTGGACTTCCAGCAACATGAATTATGTGCCTCTCCACTCTTCCTCCAGACTCTAGGACCTTGGTTTCCAAATGAAATGCAGAATCTGCTTTTATCTGAGAAAAGTCCTTTTCCTCCTTAGCCCAGGTGAGATGCTTCTGTCGGTGTCTCTGGTTCAGAGTGGCTTGACATGAGGAATGGGACATTTGTAGTCCATGTCTAGGATTCGTCTCTGCGTAGCGGCTCTTGATGCGTTGAATGCAGCATCAGTCCACTCCTTGTGAAGCTCCCCAAATTCTTGAATGGATGTCTCTTGACAATCCTCTCCAGGCTGCGGTTCTGCCTTTTGCTTGTGCACCTTTTCCTTCCACTCAACTTCCATTAACATGCTTGGATCCAGCACTCTGTGAACAGGCAGCTTCTTTAGAAATGACCTTTATGGCTTTTTTCTCCTTGTGGAGGGTCAATGATCGTCTTCTGGACATCTGTCAAGTCAGCAGTCTTCCCCATGATTGTGTCGCCATTAGGGCTGGGAAATATGACCTTTTAGTAATATCCCGATATTTTTATGCCATGTCACGATATACGATATATATCTCGATATTTACCTTAGCCTTGAATTAATGCTTTGGTGCATACAGTCACATCAGTAAGATGATTTTGTTGCTCCATTAAAACATAATTGTTCATACTGCATTAAGATATGCTGATTTTAAACATTCATGCCAAAAGGATGAAATTTTAACAAAGCAAATTGATCAAAACCGTATTTATTGAACAGTTAACGTAGTGGCAGAAACATATCATTTTAAAACAAAATAAAGTGCCTTTGCATGATGTATTAAATGCAAGGTATGAAAATACGTGCTCTAGGGAGTGACTTTTCAAATGATGAAATAAATTTGTGGTACTACTATCTTTTGTGGCGATACTTTTGTGACACACTTTGCATACGACAGTTGTTTGGTCAACATCCTCTCTCCGGTATCCGAACCACCACCAGATGATGGATCCTGGACTATTTTTCTTCTATTCTTTTCTTTTTTTGCCCCTGAAACAGTCTATCCCTTTGAAAATTTATTTTGAATACCATTAAAACCACATTTTATAAATGTGACATCATGACTTTTTAAGACTGAAGTTTTTCACAATATTCTAATTTTCTGAGACATTTTGGGTTTTCATTATTTATACGCCACAATGATCAAAATGTCAAGGATTGAATATTTGAAATGTTTCACTCTATGTGTAATGAATCTATATAATATTTGGGTTTCATATTCTGAAATGAGTGACAGAAATAGTGAACTTCTTCACAATATTCTAATTTTCTGGGTTTTCATTAGATATAAGCATCAAAATTTCAAGGATTGAATATTTGAAATGAATCTACATAATATTTGGGTTTCCTATTCTGAAATTAGTGAAATAAATATTGAACTTTTTCATAATAGTCTAATTTTCTGAGATGTACCTGCACTAATTTCATTCAATTAATTTCATTATTGTTGTGTAAGTTGCATCTTTGTGACATACAGATAAATGCAACTGTCAACTCAGATGTACACTATGAACACAAGGTTATTATACACTTCACTTCATCCTGCCATGCAGGTTCCACTAATTCACATGGTTTTCATCAATATACTAATTTTTAAAAGGTTCCAGCTCATGTATTTAGTTGTAACTTTATGTTTTACATCTTTTGTAATTAGCTCCATTTTTTACAACCTGTATGAGTCAGTTGTATGAAGTGAAAGATGGAACTTTTTATGAATGATTGACTTGCAAATGCATTAAGGGGCACTATCTATAAATATATGCATCACAAGATAGATTATCTGGTATATAACATCCTAAGTATTTAACCTTAGTGCAAACTTTGCATTAAACAGCACTGATTAAAGACACATTTATTGTTATATGTGGCCATTTTAAATGTTTATTTATCTTTTTTTTTTACTCATACAGCTCTTATCCTTGCACACATGAAAACCTTCTTTACTTTTATTTGCTTGTCACTGTTTGTGCTTTTCTTGATGTCAGACCCAGCAAACTATTTCAATTCCACTTCAAGCTGTTTTCTTGCGTGTATCAAAGCTGCTGTAATAAGATGCATGTTACTAAGGGGGTACACAGTGCTAATTATTCACAAATCATATCATGTTTTGAGCTTGACTGATAATAAAAGCAAACAAGAGAAAAAAAATCTCAACTAGTTTTTCAGGGAAAAAAAGAATGAAACAAACAAATGAAGAAAGCACATTCTTTTGCTTTAACACAAACTAAAACATTATATGTGGTGATCTTAGTGTTACCAGCAGACTGACAGTGTCCTTCTAACCCCCCCACCCAGAACTTTGGATACTGGAAAACAATATATTGCTGTGCATCACAAGCCAAAGCAGCAAAATCAAAGTGAGGCTTTGTTTTCCATTACCAGCCAACCCGAGAACATAAAACAAAAGTGTGCCTTTGCAATATTAAGCAGCCTGTTTCCTTTAAGTGCTCTCCAGTCATGCATCACAGGAAGCCTGGCCTGTCAAGGTCAGAGGAAACTGCTATTTGGTTTTTGAATCTTCTCTGATTTGGGGTTTAAATATTTTGTTGTGCAGCATAATGTAATTTCATCTCACCATTAAATGTCTTTTGGGTTCAAATATTGAAAAAACCTTTATGGCAAAACTGCTCCGAGCAGAGTTAAATGTATTTTTACAACAGGAAACTGCAAGGATTGCTTCTGTATTGTAAATCAGGAGGGTGTGGGACCTGCGCAGCATCTGGTACATAGACAGTGACAGATCTATGAGCTCATCTGAATTTTCATAAACTGAAAATACAGTACCGATCAAATGTTTGACACACTTTCCCATTAATCCAATGGGAAAAGTGTGTCCAAGCATATCAATATTCTGGACTTAATACCTAGATATATGCGTGATAAAAATGTCAGATTCAGTACTTTTTTGAGGAGAGAGTACCGTGCTGACACAAAGCATGGCTGTGATGGTGTGGTTGTTTTGTGGGTTGTCTTAGTTTTAGTTTCCTGTCTTATTTTGTAGCTGTCTTTGCATTTCCTGTTTGTTTGTTCACCTGGGTTCATTTAGCTCATCCAATCCACCTGTGTCTTGTCATGTTTTCTGTGTATTCATGCCTCTCAGTATCAGTTTACACTCCCTAGTCTTTGTGTGTCTTAGTTGTTTTCCTGTTACAATTCATTAAAACAACAGTCTGGGCACCTTCTCAGCCTTCTAGTCCCTCAGTTCTGAGTTTGGGTCCACACCTCTACGATCTCTGACAATGGATTCTGTTTTCACATCTGAGGGTTTAAAGCAATAAATAGCAGAGGAAGTCAGGTTAAAGACCATATCTGCCAGACAAATATCTACATTTTCTTATCAATTTCAAGGGTACCTGACATTCAGGCATGGTATTCTTTTTTTTATTCCAAGCAATAATAAAAATAATTCTCTTATAGATAAAACAAAACATACTTTTAAGATTCACAAACTGGAAAGATCAGGGTGGGTTAACTGCAGCTGTGTTGCCATTATATTTTCTTTGCTAAATAAAAGCAATATTTGTAAGTTTTGACAAACAATAATTGCTATTTGGGCTGCATGGTGGCATAGTGGTTAGCCCTGTGGCCACACAGCAAAAAGTTTGCTGGTTCAATCCTCAGCTGGGGCGAGGCTTGGACAGTGGCCTTTCTGTTTGGAGTTTGCATGTTCTCCCCATGTATCCGTGGGTTCTCTCCAGGTATAATGGTTGAAATTCTAATCGATTTGCCCTTCAAAGGAGTGGCACCCTTATTAAAAAAAAGCCTGGAACATTTTAGAAATGTACACAAACATCAAGTTTTCATTCCTTACTTGTCTCTGTGCAACTTGTCTGAAGACAAAGTTGCTCATCAAAGAGCATCAAAAGACTGTCTTCCATTTAGTGATTAAAACTTGTGACAGAATGAGATGGACAACTTGTCAATCCTCTGACTTACTCAAGACCTTCATAGGATTAACTCAAATGTGCAATTTGGTTTTCAATTAAACCCGGCTTTATTCGTATAGTGCCAATTCCCAACAAAGTCATCTAAAGGTACTTTCAAAGATACACAGTCCAACCCAATCTAGTTCACTGAAATCCAATTATTAATCCAATTAAACCAAATTCACTGTAATCCACTTTGGTCCAATTCATAACTGTGTTTGTTTACACTAAGTCATTCTAAAGAGAGCACTTCTCTTGGATCCAATCACCTGTCCTGAGCATGCACAACGGAGAAGGAGCAGACACCGAGGTGTGCACTGGCATGCCAGGTATTTCCACTCATTAAAAGGCCAGTCGGATTCTGGATATTGGAGATTTCATATCACATATTAAATATTTACACAAACTGTAAGGTTTAATTAGCATCGTGAAAGGATCCACCTGCATCCTCTCTACTCATGCATACAGTAGTAAACACAGACGCTGTAGTCATAATGCTGAAGTGCTTATCGGCTAAAGACCGGAGATATAATCAAATCCAATGTTAGATAAACATTTCATTCGCCAGTAATCCAAAGGAAAATTTCAATTTGCATATTTCTAAATATAAGAGCTGCAATTGAGAGGTATTGCAATGAGCCGTGTGCTGTTCGGAGTCTGGGAACAGATGTGGGAATATGCGGGAAATGCAGTTTATTTCAGGACTGGGACAGATGTGGTCTGGAGAAGCAGTTGATTAAAAGGAAACAGAGAGCCATAAAAGTCATTAGTGAACTGGCTAAATTTAGTTGTATTAATATAATGTCATTGTGATAATACAATTTAGTCATTGCTCCTGGTTCTATGATTGCAGTAGTCTGCTATTAGTCCGAGCGGTCGCTGCAAAGCCTCCCTGGCATGTTTCATAAAAAATAGCCTGGGACTGCTCTGTTATCTCTTGGATTTCTGCTGATTTAAGATGTTCTGCACCCTCTTCACCATATATGTCAAAGAAGATTATATCTTGTAAAAAGTGGGCTATACCTTTACCCTGGATGGTACACCATGCAAACCACTCACAAAAGGTCATTCACACACTTCCTCAGCCATTACTGCACTGGGTGCTTTGGTTGTACTGGTTATAAATGTGAATGGCATCTTCTTGAAGACTGAGTGACTCGTTAAAAAAAAGTAAATTAAATTTTTGACATTTTTCAAAGGACAAGCTTGAAAATTGTATTTCTATCTTGTAGTTCACTTGAGAAAAATAGACTCCAAAATCCCATAAGTCTCACAAGTAGCCATTCTCAAAGGAGCACAGGATTTATAGGCTGTGTTAACAAAAAAAAAACCTCCCCGCCCTCCACGGCATAATTCTACAGTGGCATTTGCTTTTTACTAAAAAGCAGCATTAACAACATATATCAATTCTCAGAACGGCTCGTTCCAGTGATGATCAAAAACCCAAGAGTATAAAGTTGTAAAACGCACTGATGGTAGGCATCAGGATTAAACAAAACACGTAGTTCTGTGCTAACAGTTTAGCATTTAGCTTTACATCTGTTCAGCTTCTCTTGTCTTTGATGCACCATTTGAAAAGGTGACATGTTATGGGCTTTATTCCCAAATCTGAAGCGATTTCCCATGGCCCCACTCTGTTTTCCTGGACGTGGTGAATGAGGCGCAGCAGATGAAATAAACCAAAAAAGAATAAATAACAAAAAGACAGAGAGGACCAATATGTTTCTGACCCAGACTTAGACCTTGAGAACGAAGTCGGTCCTGAAGGAGACCAAACATGAAGGCTTGAAAATGAAGTCTGACATGATTTCTAGCTCTCACTTAAAATCCATTGCAAGGTCTCCAGTGCAGCTTATATGTGACGCTATGCTTGTGTCCATAATCAGTAGTTAAAACACTTCTTCAGTTTGGTGCAACAAATGGTTAACTTTCCAACCTAAAACTCTGCATTTCTCACTCATTTAATGATGACAATGTCATTCAATATGTACATGTCTGGAGACATAGTCACCCAGCAGCATCCCAAACCCAAAAGAAAAGCTTCACACCTTCTGCTTCTAAGCTGAGTCATCCTCTCAATGTACATGCAAACAAAACTACAACGATGCATGCAGCAAACTTTCAATGTGATTTGGTTTTATAGATTCCACTTCGACTGTCAGAAAAATGTAAAACTGTTGGGAGTTTACAGGTTAAAGCTCTGTCCCACACAGAATAAACCCAGAAAAAAAGCTGAATAAAACTCTGTAATTAGGGGGTGTCCAACTCCGGTTCTCCACAGCCGCAGTCCTGCAAGTGTTAGGAGTTTCCCTGCTCCAACACACCTAATACACATCAGACTTAATTAGCAGACTAGCCATCAAATTCTGCACAAGTCTGCTAATTACCCACTGATTGGATTCAGGCGTGCTGCAGCAGGTAAACACTTGCAGGACCGGAATCTCACCCCTGCTGCAGATTTGGTGGAGGACCACAGGGTCATGCAGGATTTCTTCACTGCAGCTGGACTCTGCATCTGACTGATAATTAGTCTATTTCTATTTGTGTTGTGAGCATTTCTCTACGCGTCCTTTTTATATTTCCCGGCTTTTCTGGCTGATATCTGGCCTTTAACTGTGGTACCCAGGGTCCAGTACCACTATACAGGCAAATAATTATTTTCACTTTGGTCATCCCAGTTGGGAAAAGCAGGTCCACAGCAGGTCACCTTTGTTGACAGGTCAGGACTTGAACCCCAGTCCTCTAGACCCAAGCCTCTGCAGCCTCAAGGTTAACACCCCAGCAAGTCACAGCCGTTAATCAGAAATGACTGATTCAAGAGGAAGAATGTATTTTCCACAAGATGTGAGTCATGTCAGGAAAACCTGGTATCAGCCCATGTTCCACCAGCAATCATGTCTACACTACAATTATCATGTCACTTGAATCGGTGCTATTCTAATGTTTTATTTGGGCATCAATACGGTGGTTTGATTGGATGACTGAACAAACCAGGAGGTGAACAAACATAGCCAAACACTGAATCATTATAATCAAAAAAATCCTGAATATGTGTACGGGGACTTATCAGACATTCCTGCTGCATGTCTGGGCTCTGCAGTCATACTTACACACCACTGCAGAAGACTATTTGTTGAGATGAAAACTATTCAGAATTTAATCTGATGGTATATATTTTAATCTTTGATAGTTGTTTTTAGTAATTAAAAAACTGCGGTGTAAGTGTTGTTTTAAAAAAAAAAAGTGCTGCTTTGTATCACACTTTACTTTCTGCATCATATTCTGCTGAAGCCTTCAGCTCTAGTGTGACAGCTCAGAAGCGGATGAGTGACTGGTGGGGTGAGCGTAGGACGGAGATAAACTGCCATATCTTTTTTTTTTTTTTAACTCGTCCTGTCACGATGAAAGCAGGAAAAAAAAGGAGCCTTTCACTGAAAATTTGAATGTACTGACAAATGGTTTGAATGCTGCCTTTGTGAAATTGGGTCATTTGCCACAACACAGAACACCTAACATTTTGATAGAGAGGTCTGAAAAATATTTAATTTGTTTGTAAGGCTCACAAATACCTGCTAGTCAAAACAACTCTGAGGCGGATCAGCGCTGGGGAAGAATATGAAACAGCTGGTCGCTCTTTCTCCAGCACATGGAGGGATGTGCTCTGTGTCAGTTTGTGGATGATGATGTGTGCTGAAGGAAAAGAAAATGGTCCTTACAAGAGCCCCCATGCAGGCGTTTGAAATGCAAATGACAATGGCATCTTGAAAAATTGTGGTCCAGTGGGAATTGATGCTATCAGAGAAGCACCGAGCACGTTTCAGTCCAAGGAAGTTGGACGTCAACAAACATAAGCAAAAGAAAAGAAAAACAAACACAATGCAGCAGTTTTTCCTTTCTATAAGAGCATGACAAAAAAACATTCCTCCTTTTGTTTCGGTCAGCATATAAGAACCGGTTCCAGCATGTTTATTCTAGTCAACACACTATTTATCACCATGGATTCTATTTTTCATTTCTTTGTTTGGTTTATGAATCTCTTGCCAACACCAACATGAAAAAAAACAAACAAAAAAACAAAAAACAAAATAAAGACAATAGGCTTCCTAAAAGAAAACTTGAAATTCATTTTTTTTTTTTTATCCATCCATCCATCCATCTATCCATCTTCTGCCGCTTATCCGGGGTCGGGTCGCGGGGGCAGCAGCCGAAGCAGAGAAGCCCAGACTCCCCTCTCCCCAGACACATTTGCCAACTCTGCGGGGGGGATCCCAAGGCCAGCCGAGAGATATAATCCCTCCATCGTGTCCTGGGTCTTCCCCAGGGTCTCCTCTCAGAGAGACGTGCCCAGAACACCTCACCAGGGAGGTCCAGGAGGCATCCTGACCAGATACCCGGTTCCTCTCGATGCGGAGGAGCAGTGGCTCTACTCTGATCTCCTCCCGGATGACCGAGCTCCTCACCCTATCTCTAAGGGAGAGCCTGGCCACCCTGCGGAGGAAACTCATTTCAGGCTCCCCCCTGAGCTGTCACCTTATCATGGTGGAGGGGTTTGTGTGTCCCATAGATCCCAGCAGCTATGTTGTCGGGGGCTTTATGCCCCTGGTAGGGTCACCCATGGCAAACAGGCGTCTAGGGGAGGAACCAGAGTAAGTGCGGCTCAAAGACGTTTATGATGATGACAAACATGGGCAGAAATGTTCCCTTGCCCAGCCGTTCCCAGGCTAGGGGTTAGGGAATAAGAGCCAGCGTCTGGTGGCCTTTGCTTGTGGTTACATGGACCCCACCTCCTGTGGGCTAACCATCTGCGGGAGGAGCCATTGGGGTCGGGTGCAATGTGAGCTGTGCAGCAGCAAGAGGTGGGGACCCTGGCGGTCTGATCCACAGCTGCAGAAACTGGCTCTAGGGAAATCCTTCAGGTGGGGTCAGGAAATTTTTACAGTCATTGTGTGGGTGGTGGGGCAGGTCATTAAATACATGATGCAATGTACGTAACCTGAGATCTTCCATTATGTGTTGTTCCACTCTGTTTTCATGCACATTTTCCTGCTGATTTTTCCAATTGTGTTTAGCGCATAAACCATAATTCCAGTAAAGTCTAATCCTGCGCGACTTCGCAAGGGTTGGAGCACAAAATCTTCTGCTTTTGTCTTCGTCAGAAGATGAAGTCATTCAGACGCCATCTTTACTTGAAATGAACCGTTCATGTGACCCCCACCATCACGTCCAGCGAAAAGATTTTGCCATATACGACTATATCAACAAAACTACATCTTGCATTACAACTTTTTATCGATACAGATGATTTTTTTTTTTTCAATATTGTACCTGCTTTTTTCATTGAGATACTTGAGTTTAGCACAATTCTGGAAGTAACAGAAACACAGAGAGACAAACAATGTAGTGTGTGTTCATCGCACACCAGTTCTTCTCTTATCTTTTTTGTTTATTTTGCATTTTTCAGTCGTTGAAATGTCTCCTGTTGACCCATCAACAGGAAAACAGCCTTGTTCCAGCCAGAACATCCTTGTTCTGGCTGGAAAACTTAACAGTAGGGGCAGCTTCACATATATCTCTTTTATCATACAGATTACATTGGTGTTTCCCGATCCAGGTACATCGGTATGTGTAAGTATGCGAGTATACGTGGATGTACATGTATATATATATTTGTGTGTATGATATATGTCTCCATACGTGGACTCTTTAGTGGAATATTATGACAGACTGACTCGAACAACACTTTGAACATTAGTGGTTTTATTTACTGTAAACTGTCTTACTGTTAACATGTTTTGTTGCTGTTATTGTGTTGTTTATTATTTATGTTACTGCATTACTGTTGTTGATGTTTTCTTTATGAAACTATAGATGGAAATTAGTCAGCGGCATATTTACTGCAATACTGTACTTTAATAATACGCATAATCTGAACGAATTGTTTGTCCGTTAGTACATTCACAAATTTCTCCATGTTTTGCGGGAAGTGCACAAACGGTGAAGCAGCTCTGAGACCACCGGTTTGGGGACCACTGCCTTCAGTAGTCATTCAGCTTTATCTGGTTTTGCTGTTCAGTGATGGAAGATGGTTAATAATTCAGCAGCATTCTGTAGGCAACCCGTCCTCCAGAGACCTCCATGCAGCTGATGAAACACTTACACCTATCTTGTCCAGTCTGCACTGGGAAAAGACACAGCGATGGAAGCATCTCACGGTGAAAACATGCCATATGTTGTCATGTAAAAGAATGACCATTTCATGATATGCTTCACATCTTTCAGTAGTAAACTCTTCCTTACCGTGTGACTGATCTCACATTTCTGTTTGTCAAACAAAGTGTTACTGAAGTCTACAGAGAACCGCAAGTCTGAGCAAACTACACAGAGGAAATCTATGATGTACAGCTTTAATAAGTAAAGAGTTCGCACCAACTTGTCCATCTGGTTCAACAGAAACACATGAAATGAGCACAAGTTCTTCATGTTGTAGTGGAAACAACACCCTAATGGTGTGTGTTGGTTGGGCAGAAAGCGACAAACCTCTTTTCCACGAGTGGACCATAAAATATATTATGCATGGTGAAATAGATGGAACATAAAGTAACCAATAACATATTCGGCAGAGTGGTGGAGCAGAGAAGATGGCACCAGATGCAACCACACACCATAGGGTGCTGTCATTTCAGAATATAGAGTAATCTGCTAAATACATGCGACGGTAGCGCGAATCATCCCAGAAGCCTCCTTAAAATGGGTTTATTGGAACCCGAGCTGAGGAGGGACTGAAAAGAGAGCCGTGGTCTGATGAACACCAAGGTTGAAAGAAGTGACAGATGAAAAGGTCTTGCTGCAGTAGCATATGTGCAAAAAGAGGTGTTTTATTTAGGAATGCAAAAATTTTAAATCTGACGCTGCGTAATTCAAGTTTAGTTGACATAGATAGTTATAGTTTGTTATTTCACCTTTAATATGAAAGAAACAATTAAATAGACCTTCTAAATAATCGTAATAAGACAGGTTATAACTGCACTGTTCCAAGTTTTTCTGCTCTTCCATCAGACGTCTTTGAATAAGCACAAAAAAAAAAAAAACATTTAAATGACCCAAATTGATTTAAAGAGTTTTACCTGAAGACAAACTCGGTACTGATTAACTGATTTACAACAAGCTGACTACTGATGCTGATGTCACAGAGACATTTTGCAGTCCCGGATTTTCATAAAACCTTCCAAACTACAACCTAAGAACACCTTTAAGAAGATTCATGAGAAGAAATTGGTGAATGACACCAAAATACTCTGCAAACCGTCTTCTGTAATTCAATAAATGTATTAATTACTAACAAATGTTGACTTCCACAATCATTTGGATGTGTTAAAGTTATGTAAAGCTGGTTATCTGAGTGTGATGTTCTGCATAAAATCACAGTTTCAATCAAGTACAGTTGGTTTAGAGTCATATTTGTAGCACGGAGCAGACATCCATCTTGGTCAGACTGATACCCATTAAATCTGGTCTGGAACTCACTCTACAAGCAGCTCTGCTTCCACCAAAATATCAAAGGGAAGTTCACTTCTCAGATGGCATCTCCCTAACATGCATGACGGAGGTAAATAACTACCGGAGTCTGAAATGGAGGCCAGTCTGCGTAAGGTTGGAGAAAGCCAGATTTTTCAGCAATGCGGCTGTCCATCAACACACACAATCAGTTTCCCTTATCTTTCATCAATCTGAATTACCACGGACAACATCTGATAACTGGAAGTAAATCCCATCCCCAGGGTGTCAGGAGGGGGGCTCGCTCCGACTTGTGCCACGCTTTTCATTTCAACAATCACTGGGAGAAAGTGGCAGCAGGTGCGATATGTTCTGCAGACGGATCTATCCACTGTGTGGTAGCCATGATCCATCATGTAAAAGTCGGCATCTTGTTGCATCTTGGAGCCCATCTAGCAGGCATTTCTCTCCACTGCCTCAGCACCGCTATCTACAAAGCACACTCATCCCCCCCGACATATTTGCCAGGTGAGGCCAGCTTCTCTGAGGTCTCTCACCTTCACAAGAGGTAAGTGCATCTGTAGAGGTGATAATGAGTGAAATGCTCTATCACCGTATGCCGTAAGTGTAATTAATTAGAAATTAGCAGGAGTGGGAGCAGAGCAGGAAGGTCTGAGCATCTGGGATTTGCGTACTGTTTGTGAGCTGGGAAGAGATTGGCAGCATGTACTTTGTCGGATGCTGTTTTTGCCCTTTCTTGTATGATTCATCTCCTTTTCCATGCTATTTCAAGCCCAATCTCAGAAAGAAATCATGGCTGCTGCCAATCAACATAGTAACACGTCACCTGTTTTTCAGCTCAGTTTGAAAAAGTGAGAAGCCATGTTGGCATTTGCTGACAACCAATCATATTCTGCATTTGTAGATAAAAAGCAACTACATATTTTAAATGTGAACAAGCAGACACACACAACAGGAGATGACAGGAAGACAGTTAATAACCCATTAAAGAATAACTGTGGCTGCCAAGGCGTGCGAGTTCAAGCAGAGACGTCGAACACCAGAAGACCTCTGAATCTGCTCTGGGCCCCGGACTCCGGACCAAAACGCTCCACACCTCACAGCGTGAGCTCCACTTTACAGACAAGTCAATCTATACATGATGAGCTAATTGCCAGGAAACTCAGTGTGACCTGAAAGACTTCCTGTTCCACCCATGCAGAGTGACATGACAAGCTGCTGACTGATGTGGAAGAGCCGGCAAAAGTTAAGGAATTAAAGGCCTTGCAACTTCAGCTGTTCTGCAACTTTTATAATAAATGGATTTATACTTGTAGATTTTAATGGCAAAACATTAAACTCACTGTGAACACTGATCTGAAACTTCACCAAGTTTTTCTTTCACTTTCTGTCATAATTACAGACAACTAAAGTTGGGCAGAAATCCTGGACTTCAATTTAAACTCAGGACAGAGAATAACTTTTTGGAAGAAATCCAATACTTCATGCAACTTTTGTGTTGATATGGGACCATCTGGTAATAATAATGGATTGGAATGGTTATAACGGTTTGGTACCACAACAAGGTAGCATAAAATTACCAAGCTGCTGACAAATCACCAGAAAACAACAAACAAACAAACAAAAAACGTAAAATGTCTCTCAATTGCGTTGCAATATGTTGCTTCAGCTTTATATGGTTAACATCGAGTCACAACAGAACCATCTCCTGGTACGTTTACTTACATAATGCATTCATGATAACATATTCACATTATCCCAATGCCCAGCCACTGTTTTCATTCAAGCCAATTCATAACAAAGAATTACCTACCAAATGAGAAGAAAGTATCTGCATCTGAGCGTGCACGAAGCAATAGGCAACACTAGCTGCGTTTGCATTACAGTTTTTTATATTCCGACAAAATACATTGTTATTTGCAAGTGTTTCCATTGAATGGTTTTCCAACATAATCCATAATTCTTGTAAAATCTCATCCTGCATGACTCTGCCTTGAGGAAAATGGCGATACAAATACAACTTGTTGCTGAGGATTTTCCATCCCTTTGTAGCCATTTTCCCTCCTAATTCCTTATAAAACTCGACACTCTGGTGTTGTTTCCTATCAAGAACAGACGATTTATTTTAAGCTTTAAGGATTTGGAAAAAAAATTTCCATCTCCTCCTTTGTCCATTAACAAGCCTCCATCTTTACTGGTCACTGAGCTGGTCATGTGACCCAACTTTCACAGCAACACGTCTGGAAGAAAAAACACCTCATGAGAGTGTAAAAACATTTTTTGCAATACTTGAGAGGTTTTTGTAAGTGTAAGTGTCTGAACCAGTTTAAGAGTTTCAATCTAGATTTTAGATGTGAGATCACAGAGAGCATACAGTTTAATTCATATGATAGACAATAATAGCGTTGCTCAGTGATGGTGTGGTAAGAGCTCGGTATTTCTTTCTGCGTGTTCTCCCCGTGTATGTGTGTGTTCTCCTGGTACCTAAGCTCCCAAAGTCTAAAAGGTTAAGTTGGCTTAATCAGTTACTAGAAATTCTCCCCAGGAATTATCTTAAATGGTGGTTTTTCTCTCTGTATTGGCCCTGCAATGAACTGGTCACCTGTCCTGAGTTAACCCCACCTCTCGCTTTGAATATGTCCACATCCATACTGTATGCATGATCAATTCAGGGTATGCACAAGAGTATAAAACTGGGTGATAATTTCCCAGCAAGCTAAACAGACATGTATGCGTTATTCACTCGTAAAAAGAAACCTCATCCCTTTTCAAATAAGGACTTCCTCATATCCAGCACCGCATTTCACTGAGAATGTTGACATCATCCCGGCAACAACACAAAGCTCCAAAGTAGAGCAGAAAAGACAGCTGCACACCCCGAACTCGGCAAGCTTGCTGTCAAACAGCAGCTCTTGGTTTTTGTACTGTTATCTTCTCTTTAAGAAACATCTACACTGCTATCATACATAACAGAGTACAAGCCACCCGTCTACATGCAATGAGACAATTTCCAGACACTTGCAGAGTAGCTCTCAGACAAAAAAAGGCTTTGTGTAAACTGGGCGTACCAGTTGGAGTCTGACAATCAGAATCCATTCACTGAACCAATCAACTATACATGGATCTCAATCAATAAAAGTTTCTCTATTGTCCATCTAGCATAGGGTGCTGAACACTGACCTCCATGATAGGGTGCAGCAGAAAGTCATTTTCCAAGCGAAGACTGAATAGCATTGGTTCCAACCATTACAGACATCATTAAAAATAGTAAAAAAAAACAGAAAGAAAACCACATGATCTCTGACAGAATTCCTGTCTGACTTGCAAGGCGAGAAGTAAATTAAAGATGCCGTTAAATGACTTCAGATACAACGGCATGCATTTGATCATGTCGATCGTGCAGCGTTGCAATGTCAGAACACTGTTGGAGGGTTTTATGCCATTAAAGCTGCATCTGTTAGAATGGATGAAAGTTGCATAATAATTCATTTTCCAGTTTCCAGTCACCCTTTCTCCGTCCATCCAGTTCACACAAATTACATTTCAGCAAGTTGTTGGCTCCATTTTTAACATTTTTAGGCTTGTAAAAAGCAAAACGACCACATTAAGCTTTGCATGGACTTTGCATTCCAGTGCAAACAGAAGGAAAATGTGTGTTTTGAGAGAATCCAAAAGCGGTCCCATCTGCAGCAGCAAATTACTGATGCTTGCTGATCTTGATCCGTTTTGTCAGATACACAGGGACATGATGCTAGTTTGGTAAACATGCTCAGGAAGTTGCCATAAATGGTCCATTTTGTGACAAATGTCAAACATTTCACACACTGCGCTGCAGTTTGTGGTTACTGAACAGGAATGTGTGAGACAAAACGCCTTGCTGCCACAGCGGTTTTCCATCTCATCCCATCTGGTTTGCAGAACTCTTCACCTGGACGAGAAATGTTAACATTTGTAAATGCACTTAAATACCTTTAGATGTGAAAATTGTGCATCAAATTATAATAAAAAAAGATGTTGGTTGAACAGATTGCTCGATAGAAGATAAATTGGATCATGAAATGAAAAAGTCAGCCCTTAAAGACCTCTAGTCTTACTGTAGAGGGAAAATTCTGCCCAGATTTTACCTAAATGCATCTGTGCCAGATGCACTTCTGTTTCTAGGCCTCACTGTCAAATTATCAGGTAAAAATAACAAATGTGGAGCATGAAACAAGCTTCATGCTGCACTGAACACCACGTCTGAGGGAAACTGGGGGAAAAAATGAAGCCAAGTGCCTTAATATTGAAGAATAATCTCCTTTTCCTTTCCCTGTTTGACCCTCTGGTCATCTGGAAGATCTGGGTCCGGCTGTTTACACACATCAACAGTATGTCACAGAGAAAGTCCTGATTAAATGGATTATTTCAATCCCCTTTCTTTTTAATATCACTATCATCACAGCATGTTGATACTCAGAGCTCAGACACACACCCAACAGCAGGTTTACACTGCTGACTTTGCAAATGTACATCAGGCAGTAAGGCCCAGTTCCTGCTTTCAAGACAAGATGTGTCTTTACTTTTAAGTGTCAAAGCCTTGTTGGACACCGAGCAGGCTGTGATGGACAGGCTGTCCAGGTTTTACCCCAGCGCTCGGCTGACAGTAACTGGAGTAAGCAGGTGTAGACGATGGATGCGTGGATGTGTGATCATTAAGCAGCGTTCCAACCGATCATCACAATGAGGAAGAAATGGGATTTAAGTGGCTTTGAACGTGGCACGGTTGTTGGGATTTCAGAAACTGCTGATCTACTGGGATTTTCACACACAATCATCTTTTGGGTCTGAAGAAGAGGAAATATCCAGCAAGTGGTAGCTGTTTGGATGAAAATGCCTTCTTGTATCGACAGTACAGACTGCTGCTGCTGCTGCTGGTGAAATGGGACTTTCTTGGCACACTTTCTTTGTGTCTTTCAGTATCAACTTGGCATCATCTAAACACCACAACCTTCCTGAATATCTCTGACCATTTATTCATCACTTCATGACATCAGGGTTGGGCTGATTCACCAACTAATCGATTAAAGATAGAGGAGATAAATTTGTTTGGTTGCCTGCATTAGTGAATGAATGGAATATAAAGTAGTGACAGCGTGGATGCACAGCCGACATCTGCAGCAGCTGTGTGATGCCATCATGTCAATATGAGGAATGTTTCCAACACCTTGTTGGATTTGTGACACAAAGACGTACAGCAGCTTTGACAGGAAAACTTGGTAGAAGACTTGGTAGATAAGGAGGCATACCATCAGCTGCTTTTCATGATTTTTCTACTGATTTATTTTTATTTCCTGCCTGCTTGTGCAGTTGCTTCTGCATTGCACTCAGCTGCCACTGGGGACAGCAGACCATTTAACTGTCGGCTTCTGTCTGCACTTGGTTCTGCGTCAGGGCTCCAAAGGGCAGCAGCAGTGAGTAAAGCAGCTGACATGTCAGGAGGGTGTGAAACACTCTGCGTGCTGATGACTAAAATTTGACCTTTTAAACGTGACGCAATGCAAAGTCAGACTGTGGATATTCTGAATTTGGAATGAAGAAGCTTCATGAATACACAGTGTGATATTATTAGGTATTCAGCCCGAATATTCAGACTTTAGCGTTTCACGTTTTATAAATGGGATGTTTTTCATCTCCCTCATGTTGGATGTTCGCTGCTCTGGAAGTAAAACAAGGTGTAGTTAAGTGAGAAGTCCCAGCTTTCCTTTTGGTCCATTTCTTGTTTGTATAACCGAGATGCTCGCTGCGTTTGATCCTGACAAGCCGAAGCTCCAGGGCCATCAACTCCGGCTCAAATGTTCAGGGCTGCTGTCTGAAAAAAAAAATGCAGTGAAAAGGTATTCACAATGTAAAATGCATTCCTAAAAGGTGTTGTTTTTTTTCTTTTCTGAGTGCCTGTCAACATGTCATCTCTATTTTCAATGATCTGCAGCACCACAGAAAAGAGAGAAAGACATGAAAGGAAAATGCTTTCCTTGTCTGGCTGACTGGAATAAAACAGCCGTATAATCTACAGTAAAAAGCAAACATGTTGCTTTTTCATGAGAATTTTTTTGTTTTTTAAGCAGAGCTAGCATACGCTGTCATTGTTAGCAACATGGCGACATGTACCTAACTGGACTAAGAGGTACTGATAATGAATGAATTAATCGAAGTTTCTACAGCACACACACTTTTCATCATCATAGAGCAGGAAGGTATTTTTGACCACCAACGGCACAAAATGAGTTCAACTTGACCGGACCAGTAAAACAGCAGCACATTAAACTATAACTGATGAAAAGGTCTAGTTTTCTCTTTGTTTATTGCAAAGATATACAAAACTATTATAAAGATATGATGAGTTTATGATATAATTATGATGAGCCTTTTGAGTTTTAGGAAACACATAAACAATCTGGAATTACTTTGAAAACATTTCAGCTTCACTCACACATTTATCATTCATTCATTATCCTAACCGCTTAGTCCAATGAAGGGTCGCAGGGAAGCTGGAGCCTATCCCAGCTGTCTTTGGGTGAAAGGTATGGTACACCCTGGACAGCTCGCCAGTCCATCGGAGGGCTACACACTCACATATTTGTTTAATTTATTTATATGTTAAAAAAAGTAAAATATTTCTACATATTTCCAAGAATTTATTCAATTAAAATGAGCAAATTAGCTAATGAAATACAACAATTTTGTATGAATACTACACTATCCACAAAAAGTTAGGGATATTCAGCTTTTGGGTGAAATTTCACAACAAGCCTAAAATGCATTCAAACCTGTACAGGTGAACTTAATGTGATCTTCTCTAAGCTTTTAAATGCACATGTCCAACTGTTAAATGTTTCAATAAATTTTGCACAAGTTGCTGTTCTCTAACAAGGAGCTTAACGGCAAAAATCACGGCAGGTGTGTGATCCTTGAATTGACCAATAAATGTCCTGGTTTAATTAGAGCTGGTGTTTAAACAGTTGTCCTCATCATGCTGTTCACATTTTGACATCATGAGACCAAGACGACACCTAACAATGGAACAACAGTCCCTTGCCATTGCGATGCTTCAAACAGGACGTTCTCAGACAGAAGTGGCCACTGAGCTTGGAGTGTCACAGAGTGTCATCAGCAGGTTGCAACAGAGATATGGAGAGACTGGAAGAGTCACAGAAAGGCCTAGAAGTGGACGTCCTTTGGCCACATCCCGTGCTGATGACCGCTACATTGTGAACACTGCCCTGAGAAACCGGATGATGAATGCCACTCAACTCCAGGCACGTTTAAGAGAGGTGAGAGGCACCCAAGTGTCACGTCAGACCATTCGAAACCGTTTCCATCAGCGTGGTCTGCGTGCTAGACAACCTGCACGGGTACCTGACCACACCACCAGGCACAGGCATCATCGTCTTGCATGGGCCAGGGAGCATTTACGCTGGACGAGGAACCAGTGGGCCTCAGTGCTGTTCTCTGATGAAAGTCGATTCACACTGAGCAGAAATGATGGCCGGCAACGATGTTGGAGACGTCAGGGAGAGCGCTATGCATCAGCCACTGTTGTCACCAGGCCAGCTTTTGGTGGTGGCGGTGTTACAGTGTGGGCAGGGGTGTCCACTTGGTACAGAACTGCCCTACACTTTGTGAATGGTACAGTGACAAGCCCATACTACCTGAATAACATCATTAATCCAGTGATTGTGCCCCTACATGAACAGCACAGGCCTAATTTCATCTTCATGGAGGACAATGCTCCTGCTCATCGAGGCCGCATCATCAGGGAACGGCTGTTGGAGACTGGTGTACCTCAAATGGAACGGCCTGCACTCTCTCCAGACCTGAATCCCATTGAAAACCTGTGGGATCAGCTGAGCCGTTGTGTAGAGGCTCGAGACCCTGCACCCCAGAACCTCAATGACCTGAGGGCTGCCCTTCAAGAAGAGTGGGATGCCATGCCTCAGCAGGCAATAAGTTGCCTTGTGAACAGCATGAGACGTCGTTGTCAAGCTGTAATTGATGCTCAAGGGCACATGACCAGATATTGAGACGTTTAAATTTTTTGTTGTGGTGTAACTACCATTGTTGTTACCTTTTGTGTTGAATGAATTTTTTGAGATGAGGAAATCAGTAGTGCATCCTTCTACTTAAATGTCTTACTTTTATGATATTATATCACTGTAGCATGAACATATTGCATTTTCCATAAATTTCACCTGAAAGCCAAATATCCCTAACTTTTTGTGAGTAGTGTGTGTGTATATATATATATATATATATATATATATATATATATATATATATATATATATATATATATATATATATATATATATATATATATATATAAAAAAGTTAAATATGAAATAATTTTGTTAAACAAATTTAAATATATTTATATGTCTACATGGAAGCACAACTATATATATATATATATATATATATATATATATATATATGTATGTGCGGGTGTGTGAGAGAGAGGATAAAATAGATATCCAAATTAGATATATTTTATATTTACATTTAGTTGTGCTTCCATGTAGAAATATAAATATATTTAAATTTGTTTAACAAAATTATATATATATATAGCACAAAATACACAATCACTAAAATGTATTGCATGTTACAGTATATTTAGCCTTTTAAATGGTATAGAAGTAATTCTGAGTGAACATTTATGTACATTTCCACGAGTGTAGTAATTCTGACAACTTGAACTCACTCACCTCATCGTACAAACTGAAGCCAGATTTATTAAGCAAAAGAGATAAGACGATATAAAAAAATTAAAAAAAATTAAAAAAATGTTTTCCTTATACTGCAAACGTTTTATATCCTAACATTAAGAATAAAACCTTATTTGACGATTTTACCAAACTCATCCCGCAGGCCAGATCGGACCCTCTGGCGGGTCGGTTCTGGCCTCAGGCTTTACGTTTGACTCCCCGACTGTAGATGAAACGTAAATATGTCTACTCAGACATCCTACTAATCTCTCTCTCACACACACACACACACACACACACTGACCAAACGTGCAGCAGCATATTCAGAAGGATTTAATCCTGCAGATTCTGCAAAGCTGGATGTGGATTCTCATGACGACGAGTCAGCTCGGCGATGGAGCAGTCATTTTGTTTTCCTCACGTGGGCAATCTTAGAAGCTACAAATTTAAGATGGCCTGGATTCCGCCTTGACTCAAACGCCCCCTCTGCCCTGAGTAACAGCTTATCATTGTGCAATAAGAACGTTAGAGAAAATAGCACACCTGACGCTCAGCCGTTCCCCTCCTCCCCAGATCCTTGTTATCTATCATGTTTTCTCTCTCACAGCAACATCCAACACCTGTCCAGATGAGGAAGATAGAAGCAGCTAGCCTGAAAAACATTCACAACAGAAAGGGCTGCTTGATGAAAGGACACATAAGTAACTTTTAAAGGGAATAACAACATATCTGGGCAGCTGTTTGCTTCCCTGGAAAGTCTACTGGGCGCTGCTTGGGGACTGTGGGAGCACCTCCTCCTCTGGGCTCAGTTAAGGTTTGGATTAGTGGCTGCTGCTGACTTCACCATGTGTGAGGCTCCGTCTGTTGAGCATCTGGCGGAAGACTTGTCACTTGCTTTCATTTTATCCTAATTTCCCTTTGCAGACAGAACGAATAAAAGGAAAAAAAAAATATCTTTAATCAGTGCTTTACATTCCATTTGTCCTTGGATGCCGCGCTCTACAAAACAAACATAAAAAATTCTGTGAAATCCATCTTCCTGCACTTAAAGAAAGAAATCATTAGCCTGCTGATGAGTTGCTGACTCCCGTAATTCATCTGAGGAAGGAATAGAGCAGCTCTGAGCTGCAGAAGCCTGTAAGCTGTCAAAATATTTGAAGCAAAACCGCCTCAAGAAGAGAATGAGAGAGAAACTGCAAAAAATCTAGCAAGGCAGGCAGCCGTCATCATGCCGCGTGTCTGAGAACTTACTCTCTGGTCAATCAAAGATCCATTCAGCCTTGGAGTACAAGTTAATACCATGCCTGGCACCTGGGCTGTTTCTGCAGTCGCAAAGGTGAGGCTGCGATACGTCTGCCTCTGGCTTACAGGCGGGCCTGAAAACGTTGTTTATTCCGTCTCTGAGTGGACATCATGCCTGCTGTTCTATTTAAGCTGTCAAGCATCACAGCTTCAAAACAGGCCCAGCTGGCTTTGCCCCCCCCCCACCTTCCAGCGTTTCCACAGGAAGATTGATGAGAGGAAGCCTGGCAGAGTGAGGGCATTGCAGGCAGGCCTTTGTGCTGCTCGGTATGTACACATCATTTTCCCTCATTCCGCTGGAGAATCGGCAGCAGCAGATTAAATGACAGAATTAATTTCCATCAGACCATACACATGTTCAAGTGAATTTGTGTAACCACTCAGTGTAACCTGGAATTAATTATGCACACTTGTATCCCTGTTGCCGTAATGCCATCCTGGCACTGTGGACGGCTACATAATTGATATATCTTCATGTATTAAACCGTATTTCATCATAACGTCAGAAAGCAACCATCTCATGTTTTCTCTTGTTGTTTTATTTAAATACAATGAATTTGTTGGGGAAATACCAGGATGCAGCTGCTAAGCTGCTAAACTAGGAGGATTCTTGGTATTTCTTCTTCATCATGTTGCAGCTTTGGAAGAAAAATCCCCCCCAGTCGTGTACTTTACTTCAACGTTCCCAGTTCCCAACGCCACCCTTTCCCAGTCGGTTCTACTGGGTGGTACAGAAACATTTTCATTTTAATGGCTTCTATTTAAAAAAAAAGTGTAGAAATAAACATGCCTGTGTCATTTCTGGCAGTTGTTTTGCATTTGTAATGTTATCTCATTACCATTTTACAATTTCAATATATTATTAACTTTCAAACAATTGTTATACTGAAACATAGATTTATCATCATTAGTATCCAGAAAAAAGGGGAAAAACAAAAGGAAAGAAGGGTTAAAGAATCTTGGTAGCCTTTCTTCCTATTATCATACAAAACATACTGGACTGGTTTAGCTATTAGTTTCATCGAGGGTGGCTGTGGGATCCAGATGTTCATCGTGCATCAACAGCTGTTGTGCAAATTAGGTTTTAAGAAGGTAGGATTACCTTACACATGCTCCGACTCATGGGTCCCTGAATCAGACTTAACTTTATGCACCAACTTGGCCGCTTTCTGGTTTCAAGGTATACAGCATCCGAGACAAGAGAAATCCCCCCCAGGTCATGGCGGCATACCAAGCAGTCAACAGCATATGACGGCTGAAGAGGCATCATCTTACAGTTTTGCTTGTTTAAATAAACAAGGAAAGGATGGGTTAACTGAGGGGGTGTGTGTGTGGGGGGGGGGGTTGGCATAATAGCATAATTTCTTTAGACCAGTTGAGAGTCATCCCAGCAGTTACTGTTTTTTCCATTAAACTGATTCCATGATGACTTTAACTCTGCGTTGTGCATAAAACGTTCCAAAAGATTCAAAACGATTTAACACAAACTTCTGAAAAATACAGTAAAAAAAATATGTTGAAAAGCTTGGAGCCAGCAAGAGCTTTTCTCTGTTTTTATGGCACTTTGTTGCAGCTGACAAACCAGAAAAAACACGTTGGTCTGAGACTTTCACATTTACAGATTTATGCACATTAAACTAAACAAAATTCCCCAAAAAACACAAGATGTTTTTATAAACGTCCAGTTTGGTCTTATATCTTGTCACATTCACACACACACACACACACACACACACACACACACACACACACACACAAGGAAATAGCACCAAACCACTCCACTGCACAACTGGTCAGATCCCAGTCTCTTTGTATGTGGAGACTGTGTGCAGATTAAACTGGAGAAGTCTCTAAGCCTCCACTCTGGAGGGAAAACAAAGATAAATGCTGAGGGAGAGGAAAGACATGCCAGCGTTTCACAGTGGAAGAAAAAAAAAAACCTCCACACAGCTTTCTTATTTTATCTATATTTTATGGGAAACACTGTGAAGCTGGAAGTCAGTCAGAGCTCGGAGTTCCTGAGGAAACATCTTGATACAGACATGTTGACCGCTCAAAGATTTTCTTCAAATTTATATGAAAAATTTTAAGGATTTTACGTTATTAGATACAACAAACTCATCTGCAAACAGTGGCTTCTTATTTCTGTTTTTACTGTTTACTGTTCTTACCGTCTGATTTAGTCAATAAAAATTAAATTGTATCATTTTGCTAATAGTGTCACAATATGTAACAATATATCACTTAAATATGGTGATATGCAAGTTTTCCCCCATTCATTAGTGAGGAAAGAAAATATGACTGAATAAGCCACAGTTACATCTGAACACGACACAGACACCGTTGGCAAACTGCTCCGACTTCCAGCAGAGCTTTGCAGAAGAGGATTTACTTGAAGACGGCTGTCTGAAGCAAAGCTCCCTCCAACCTGGAGTGACATGCTTTCATTGGAAGCATGCTGCATTACAGATATATGACAGCAACAAGAACATTTATTAAGTGATATCGTCAGTTTATGGGGAGAGAGCAAGCGGGCTTCATCAGCATCCGCAACATTCACCACACCAAGTGCAAAACTATGAACGTAGGAGGAACCGAAAAAACTGCTGGGAAGCAACATTTCCCACCTTCGCCTGCTCCTTTCCACAGATTAGGAGCCTTTTAACAAGAACCTGAAGCTGCCATGTCAGAATTCACACTGATGCCGCCAACCTGCCTACAATCCACTTCCATTCGCATCACATCACAGGAAGCAAGTAAAACATCAAAATATGATTTTATTCCTCAAATCACTGAAATGAGAATCAATGTCTTCTTTTAACAGACACAGTCTGTGTTTCAAGCTTTAAAATGGTTGGATAATGTAAAAGAAAACCCCCAGTTAGGGAGACTTAGACGGCTACAATGTGCCAAATGGCCGTTCAGGGGTCCTCACCCGGCCTTTCTGAAATGAAAATGATTTCTAATATCGTCTAATATCATTGTGAAACTTTGCAGACATGATGTCCACAGATTGTACTGTGATGTGATAAATGTTCAGAACTACAGCTGCATCTTTCCACAATAATATTCCTCTATTCTGAAAGTCTTTCTTTCTTATGTGCCATCTTCATTGTCTCCTTAATGATAACACCTACATTGATATTTACACTGTAAAACTATTTCACTTAATTCAATTCCTTTCCAGTTTTTTGCAAAATAAAAGTGAAATGAGCTAAAAAAAAAAAAGCCTATGTTAAAAATTGCAAGAAATTAAGTTGACTTTACTATGAATTAAACCAAATTGCATCTCAAGGGTTCAAGTTAACCAAAGCAAGATGTTGCACCGCCTTCTTCACACACCTGCTAATGTCTGATGAAGCTGGTATTTCAAAGGTACGCTTGGGGTTAATGAGGTAAAATCAGCTTGAACCCTGAATTTTTCACTTTGGCTACAAACCTAAAGCACTCCAGGGCAGGTTATGTTCGAGCTTACAGATCAAAGCACACAAAAAGCTCCTCCGACTGACCAATCAATTGAACCAGTAAGACGTTCCAGGAAGGTCTTGTGGAGCTCAGTGCACGGATTGCGGGGGTGTGTGTCAGGAATGCAGGATTGTTCAAAGTCCATCAGAATCCTTCGTCTTCCTGTGAAACATCCAGCGATTCTCAGAGGAAGAAAGTTTAAGTTTTACAGACTGAAACGGGCTTCCGCATGAAGACGTGTTGAAGTCGGGTTAAATGTGTCTGAAATGGGAAAAGAAAAGCATCACATAAACTCAACACACTTGCAGTTCTGATCCTGCAGAACTGAACTGCTAAATAATTGTGACTTATTGTAAATATTTGCTTTGCTGTCACTAATATTTGTGAAGGATTGTATTAAATTCCTTTTATGGAAAATATGCAGCTAAGCCCAAGTTTTCCATCAGTCATGAGGCAAGTTGAGTTGCGTACAGACGCCAGAAAATTTTGGATGAAAGGTGCAGCGAGATGATTAGCTCAAATTGACAGCATGAAGATGATGGAGAAGCATAGAGTGCTGACTGTCACGGACTGTCCTGTGTGACCCGACTTAAACCACATTAAACATTAATGGCAGCACTTAAAGACTTAGAAAGGAAAGCGGTCCTGACAGGAAGCCCTTTGGAACATTGAATAACATGAATTATTAGGTTTGGACAAACATATGGAAGCTGTGCTGCAGAAAATGGGCTAAAATGCTAAAATTACCAGTAAAAATAAATTATATCAACTAAATCTGATGCAAATGCAAACAAACCTGGACTTTTCTGAGAGGGAGCACAGTAAAACCAAAAACTGCACATAAAATATATGATTTTCTTATGATTAGCTCAGAAGCTTAGCATAAAATGTAACAATAAACACTTTTTTCTAACATATTCCAGATATTTACAATTATTTTAGCTATTTAAGATATATATCATAATTTAAAAAGCCAGTTTATGTAATTAAAATGTTCCATCTATTGTAATTACACAACCACTGAGTAAATGTGGTTTTTATATACTTTAAATAAGTATCTTTTAATGAAAAATGACTATTTATTTAAACGTTTATGAGAAAATTTGAATTTTTTTTTTGTAAAAAGTATTTCAATGTGTTTTCTAGAGGTAAATAAATAAAGATTATTACCTCCGCCGAAGGTTATGTTTTTCCAGCCTTTATCTTGTTTGTCTGTCTGTCCTTTAGTAACTTATGTTGCATTTTCATCATATTTGTCTTCTGAGAACAAGTCCTGGTTTAACTTGGATTCCATTAAATTTTTTGGAGAGATCTGGATCAGAATGTGCATCCAGGGATGTTTTGAAGGATTCTTTATCACACTGCGAGATAGGGCATATTTCATTCTATATGCACATACTGTAACTCCACAGAATAAATGTCCAAATAAATGTCGAAAACATACTGTAGAAGCTCCCAACAGGCTTTACAAAATGAAGATATATCTGGACCCTGGTAAAATTCTGGATGCTAAAACTGTGGATTTGTTATCAAAGTATCGAGGAATCTCATGGTGATTCCATGTAAACAGGTTGCAAGTTTTGGACAAAGGGTGGAAATCCCAGTATGGGTGGAAATGAACTGCTGGGTGGAGGTCTGACCTCTCTGAGGCTTTTCTAGTTTAATACATATATTTAGTTTTTTAATAAATCTAGACATATTTATCATATGGTTTTCAGTCTAAAGACATTAAATGCAGCACAAATGAGGTGCTCGCCGCTGATCTGGTTGTAAAGAAGCTTAAAACTTTTTTATTACTATTTATTACTTATTTAATAAATTTTCATTGAATCATTAGTTTACTGGTTGACCAGTGATCTGCGACGCATCAGCTGAAGTGAGCCAGCGGCTCCTCCAACCACCACCGATGCAAAACACTGTCAGGCCGGTGACCTGCAAAATGCTTTGTCTTTATTCTAAAACCTAAAAGGGGAATAAAGTTGTAGTTCAAATTTTCTGCAGGAGATATTTATAGAAAAATTCTAAGTTGTCTTTTTAAAAGGTCATTTGAGGCTCTAAACGAGTTTCATTTAGCTGGAAAGGTTGCAGGTCTTTGTACGAGACTTTTGTGTCTGAAGAAACCATGATGGTGAAGTAAGATAAAAAAATAAATAAATAAAATAAATAAAATAAACACAGTAATGTTTTTGTTACTGTGTTTTACCTCATAGTACGTTATAGTACGTTATAGTACATTACAGTACGTTATAGTACTTTATAGTATGTTATAGTATGTTATAGCACATTTTAGTACGTTATACCCTGTTATAGCACATTATAGTATGTTATAGTACGTTATAGAATGTCATAGTATGTTATAGTACGTTATAGTATGCCATAGTATGTTATAGTATGTTATAGTACGTTATAGTACGTTATAGTATGTCATAGTATGTTATAGTATGTTATAGTACGTTATAGTATGTCATAGTATGTTATAGTATGTTATAGTATGCCATAGTATGTTATAGTATGTTATAGTACGTTATAGTATGTCATAGTATGTTATAGTATGTTATAGTACGTTATAGTATGTCATAGTATGTTATAGTATGTTATACTACGTTATAGTATGCCATAGTATGTTATAGTATGTTATACTACGTTATAGTACATTGTAGTACGTTATAGTACATTGTAGTACGTTATAGTACATTATAATACATTATAGTACGTTATAGTATGTTATAGTACTTTATAGTATGTTATAGTATGTTATAGTACATTGTAGTACGTTATAGTATGTAATAGTATGTTATAGTACGCTATAGTATGTTATAGTACGTTATAGTATGTTATAGTACGTTATAGTATGTTATGGTACGTAATAGTATGTAATAGTATGTTATAGTGTGCTACAGTATGTTATAGTATGCTACAGTACGTTATAGTACGTTGTAGTACGTTATAGTACGTTATAGTATGCTATAGTACGTTACAGTACGTTATAGTATGTTATAGTACGTAATAGTATGTTATAGTATGCTACAGTATGTTATAGTAGCTTATAGTAGCTTATAGTACGTTATAGTACATTATGACCTGACTCCATTGTGCTTGAGCGTAACTCATGTCCTCCATCTGCTGTTTAAGAAATAATCCGGTTATGATTCCATCCTGAACGTCACTTCTTCTTCTTTCTCCCCTTAAAATGTTTTAGAAGATGAAATGTTCCTTTTCTCTGAGGCAAACCAACCACCCTTCTCTGTGTGCTGACTTTCTTCTCCTCACTATCTCATTTGTTTCCCCTCCTCATGTCTGCTGCAACAATAAGTCAGAACATCCACACATACACTGGAATGAATATGATCAGGGCGTCTTATGAGCTCCAGCAGACCAGACACAAGTCCCATGCTGTTCTGTATGGAATCAGTCTCTGAGTGGCTGCTGGTTGGTTTCCTTGAAAGGACTTAGGGGCCATTTTCTCAACAGGATCCCCATCTCGCTCTTTGACCAATGCTCTATTAGATGAAGCTGTCTCCATTTGTGTGTTTCCTGAGGTCAGGCCATCTTTATTTTTTCTGTGAAACAATCCTTACCCTGACATGGCCGACAGTACTGCAGGAGATTCCCTGCTGAAAAGAAATCTTGCAATTTCAGAGTGTTTTTGTTAACAGAAGCTTCTCTATTGACTGAGTCTGGTTATTTGTCCCTCCACCTGGGACCTCTGCAACAGTACAAAAGAAATATATGAAAAAATATTTATGCAGTATTTGTATGTGATAAAAGGATAAATGCCGACATCAGAATCATTCATCACATCTCAGACTTTTTCGTGCTTTTTCGGGATTCGTGCTTTTTTCTCTCGTCTGCTAGACCACTTTAATGGTCCTTATTCAGGTTTAAGCCCATCTCTGTTGTCTCTTGTTCAGAACACAGCAGCTCGACTTGTTAACATGATCATATCACCATAACTTTAACTTGTCAACCAGCAGGACCCGACCCTGGACCATCGCAAAGGCGATGACACAGTCTTGTGCAAAAAAGTGTTTGTTTTCCTTTGGTTTGTTTATTTTAAAGTCCCTGAAGAGATGTCTTCCACAGCCCTTGTGTATAATAAACCAGTACAGTTAATATAAAATATGATTATATCATAAAAGCATTGATGCCATATTTAAAAAACGACTGACAAACCAGCAGGTCTGTCATGTGCAGTTGTATTGAAATATGAAACAACTCACTGATTGTTACATTTTATTAAAAAAAAAAAAAAAAAACCAAAAAAAAAAAAAACCAAGATAATAAGCAGTGAGGGGTTAGTTATGGGGTTAACTTCTCTGTACTGGTCTGTTTAAAGGCCCATTTATGCTCGACGCAGAACACTGATACGCAGACGAGTAGACAGTTTGTCCATCTCCTGCATCAGTTATGTGGGTAATCTGGACCATTTTTAGGAGGCTTAGCTACCCGCAGTCTGACGCAGACAGAGCAATACTACTGGAAACCACAGGGACCAGTGTAGGGTTGTTTAACTGATGTGGTATTGTGGTGGCGTAGTTAGCACTGCGGCATCGCAGCAAGAAGGTCGCTGGTTCGAGCCTCGGCTGGTGGAGGTTTGAACAGTGGCCTTTCTGTGTGGATTTCCCAGGTTCTTCCCATGTATGCATAGGTTTTCTCCAGGTGCTTTGGGTTGCAGTTTCATTCTTTGGATAGTTGTAAACTTCATGGCGGTGCATTATCTAAGCGCAGAAGTGAAGTCTGACCTCAGTACTGCCCACTAGTGAGAGCAAGAATGGGCCATTAGAGTGGATTATACATGTTATTGTTTGATTGCAGAGTTTAAATGATTTTAAAATCTTCTTTCTTGACAACATTTTATTTATGCCCACTCCTTCTGCAGTAGGTGTTGAAAATCTGCTCATCCGATGCATCTGGTCGTCCTCAGGTGCGGTTTGAAACAAAGGTAACAGCTTTTTCTGGTGCTGACCCAAACTATATTCCCTCCACATCTGGAGCTCACCAGCAGTGGAGACTTTTAAACCTTGCTCCGTGGTCCTTATGTCAGATGGAGCTGCTGACATTTAGGCTTTGTGTTATTCTCAGGTGTTTGTCTTCATCCTTGTTGTGTTGTTGTCTTGTTGTTTTGAACTTGTACAGCACATTGGCTGACTCTGGTTCTTGTGCTTACAAATAAAGTTGACAAAATTTGGTTTGAGTCCTATTTATGTAATTAACATAACATAAAAACTGACTCATCTATGTCTATTAATGGCTGATGTTCACTATGATATCAAATGATGACAAAAACACATTTTAAATGTCAGATTGAACAATAAAAAATGTTTAATTTTGTGTTTATTTTTAAAACATTAGTGTCATTATTGCTTTTCTTGTTATGTAAATGTCGCCCAGTTCTTTTAAATAGCTAAACAATTCTGATTTTCTTGTGTTAAAAAAAAAAAAAGAAAAAGAAAAACATTTTCTTGCTTAACTGACCGACATGAATCTATCAATCTCTGCTACACTGATATATGTTTGGTAATCTGAAAGATTTTCTGCAGGAACTTGTGGTACTGTGGCTGTATTTAGTTTGTAAAAACAGAAAACATAAGAAGATAGTTATGGTTTGGTTTGACCGAAAAAAAAAACAAAGCAGAAATATCAATCTTACGGAGCAGAAAGGACACGTCTAGAAACATTAAGACTTATTTCATGTAAGACTAAAAGATCATAACTGGAAAACATAGTAATGGTGTTTTACATCAAAGAGGGTCATTAAATATAAAAGAGAAAAATGATGTTGTCACTGCACAGCACTAAAGTGATATTAACAGATGAATTTATCTCCCATTTACATAAGTGAACCTCACTGATTCATTCAGTTATGTCCACAAAGTGAAGTGAGAAGGATATATGACATTTAATCCAACAGCTGGCAACATATTAGGTGCAGTATAAGAACAAAATCAGAGACTGATGTGGTATTATTGTTGTGGAAAGATGTATTAACCAACCACCACCAAAGCACACCAGCGATTGATGGAGTCAGTTTTAGTACTGGTTTTTACATATAATATGTATATCATGGGCAAATGGAAAAAGTACAATAAATGAAGAGGAAAGGTTGGTTGCTAAGCAACAGCATATGGAAGTAAGTTGTATGTGTCTGAACAGTTCTTATCAGCAAGGGTTAATGAAAAAAAGTGATGAGTGAGTTAACCTCCACTGACAGTAAAATTGTTGGACAGTAGGGCTGCAACTGACGATTATTTTAATAGTCGACTAATCTGAAAATAATTTTTTTGATTAGTCACGATTATTTCCATCACGCCAACCATCTGTGCTTCCAGTCGATGCAGCTCTTTTTTACAGGCTCTAGTATGTTTTACCCCACTCTCTTCATTTGCATCATATGAATGTCCCCCTGATTCCCAGTCAGTCACAACATAATGTCCTTTAGTAAGTTAAAAGAACAACTCCTGAACCAGCTGAATATTAAATTTAAGCTTAACACCTTACTATTGATTCATTTTGAAACATTCAAACTTGGCTACAGTGTTATTTCCAAGCTGCATAGAATTTGCCTCAAAAGGAAAACAAAATAAATAAAATATTTTAACATCTTAATTTTCCTAGAATTGCATTGACATGATTACTTACATCTTGATAAAGCCTGATTTGTAAAGTAAACAAGGGCCAGAATCCTTTAAAAAGTTCCTGAATCCAAACGGTGATCCAGATCACCACCAAATTAAATTAATTTCTTCCTTTTCTCATTTCCAACAACTCCTGAAAATTTCATGAAAATCTATCCATAACTGTTTGAGTTATCTTGAACACAAACAGATAAACGGCGGTAAAAACAGAAGCTCTTTGGCAGAGGTAACAACAGCACATCACTACTCGCTAATGCTAACTTTACCATCAGGAACGCTGGAAACCAGGACTCCGGGGTGCTTTCCTTCCAGATGCTTATGCATGACTGTCGTGCTGCCGTGGTACGCCAACTCTGCGTGGCTGACGACACATTTCACATGTTTGATACTTTGTTTAGCGTGAAATATCCCCAAACTTTGGAAATAGGTCAGTTTGTTCTTCGTTGTTTAAACAAAGACGCTGCACAAAATGACAATACTGCCCCCAGCACTTCTTGTGGTGCTTTGCGTCATTTGCTTGGTGTTTAGAGTTCTTATACTATCTGAAAAGTTGTGGTTGGTAAACGGCGTTAAGTTGCCTGGCGCAGTGTTTTATTAGCAAAGCCATTATGGGCTTAAATAACGCGACGCGTCAACAATGAAATTTTGTGTCGATTAATTTTCATTGTCGACATTGTCCATCAATCATTGCAGCCTTATTGGACAGTTTAGTTACTGTGATCTCCAGAAAAAAATATTTCAAAATAAACAAATAAATAAATAGAAATTATTCTTTTACCCCCAGCTCTCTGCTGTGTGTATGTAGCTACAGGTTTGTCTGTAAGACTGGACTGTCAACATGGCTGCAGGTCAAGCTGAAACGCTGTAAACCAGTACGGAAGCTTTCAGGAAGTCTGGCTGTTTGTTGCTGACTGCTGGATTCAGACCTGCTACGACCAAACATGAACACTAAGGATGTACATCAGGATAGTCCACTAGACTCAGTCTGATTGGGGACTCAGTTGTAGGGAATGTATCTATGCGTACCGAGATCATGTTCATGCTGCACTTTGCTCAGATGCGCCAAGTCTTTACAATAAAATATCCCCATTCTCACCAAATGCGGCGCTGCACTATTATTTAGCAAAAAAGAGAACAAGACCCACGTGAAGAAGAAAACTCTGTTTCCTCCACCTGCGAGTTAAACATGGAGATGAATCTATCGCTGTTTTGGGTTTTTATTGTGTCTTATGCAAGTATACTGCAGAAATACGCTGCAACAATGGGAGCACTATGAACACCAGACTAGGCAGAGGACTCTTAACGCCATCGCTATGTATTCACCAACAACGCAATACTACACCAAATGCCAGAGGTGACTTTTTTTTGTATTTCACTTTGAAACAGATCAAGACCTGTGTTTGTTGGTGGACTGAGTCCACTTCTTTGGTCCAAGTCAGAATTTGTTTGGCGCGTTCACATTTCCCCAATCGAAGCGGACTTTCCCAAGCAAATGGACTCTGACTCCAATCAATAAGGCTGATGTGAATGTGCCCTAAGTCACCTCCAAAGTGATACATTTGATTTTACAAATGAGGTTTTATGTGAAACATCTTTTTGTGTATCTATCTTAGCCATTACTAATAAAAAGTTAAATATTCTAAAGACGTAAGCAGCCATCGTATGCTACCATTATGTGTAACATGTGACAGTTATCAGTTATATGGACTTTCTAATAAAATCATCTGTTGTAGAATGAACTATTTAAGCAATGTATATAATGCATTTAATCATCTTGTATGGTATTCTATCATGAGCTGGTTTTAATTATGTATTTTTATTGTGTTTAATGCTTGAACTGTGTTGAGAATGTTCCCTCTGCTCTGTACTTGGTTATTTGTGTCAAGGACTGCAGATGGAAATCAGCATAATTCTAAATCTAGTGCAGCCATCTTTTTATGTATTAATTTATTCATTTATTTATTGTGAATAATCATTGTAAATGCACATTGATGTTTAAATAGATACAAAAAAAAAAAAAAAAAAAAAGAGTGATTTCTCAGCTTCGAGTCTCTGCAGAGCAACAACTCCAGAAGTTTGCATGATGTATGTTAGATGAAAGTCAGACATATATGTAGTGTAAGTTTTAGATTGCATCATCAGAGACAACATTGATAATTACTGCTGTATCGCTTCAATCACATTTAGATTGTGAGTTTTATTTTTTTTCATTAAAAGCTTTGCCCATTCAACACAGCAAGTCTTTATTTAAGAAGGCAGTTCAGAAAAGATTCAGGGAGTCTGAAGCAAAAAGGGTTTGCAGATCGTCTGAGCTTCCATCAGAGCAACAAGATGAAGGCTTTCTGTTTATAAACTTACTGGATTGCAAGCTGCAGAACCAACAATGGCAACAAACACAGAATAATCAATAAAATTAATTTATTAAAAGGATGAATATGATGAAATACAGACAGTCAAGGTCCCTGCAAGACAGCTATGATCCACTGTTCACGGCTGTAACACATGACAGTAGGGGTGAAATGTCGCACATTTCTCAGACGTCATTGCTCACCGGAAGTCACAGAACGAGGCAGGAGTAACTCCACTTTCAGGAAAGTAAAGAGGTGATGTACAGTAATGTTAATTGAGCATTTCTCGCTGAATAAAAACAAAAAGCAAAACAAGACAAAACAAAGAAACAGTTGGATGTGTGGGAGGTGCAGGAGCTTAACAGCTCCCACTAAACCATGAGTAGTTAAAGTAATTACCCTCAACACAAACCTTCAGTTTGATGAATTGCTTTTTACAAACTTTCAGAGCTTTTTCTACCTACATTTAATTCCATCTGGTTGATTCAACTTACAACAAAACCCAAACACAATGCTGAATGTTAACAGCGTGTCTCAGGACAGTATGAATAAATAAACAGGTTGTGTCTCAATTATTTGTTCACACATTCAACATCGATGACAGGAAGTTAACCTCCAAGGCAAGTGTAAAACAGCAGGAGAAAATGACATTTATCATGTCTCACTGACAGGACAGACTTCATAAAGCTGCTTTTAGATCTTGTGCACCAGGACAGAGCTAGTTTGTGCTTGCGGAGGTGTTTCCTCACGAAAATGTGTTGTGCAAAAACTGTAGTTAGAAATTATATTCCAATAGTTTATTTAATGTAAGGAGAAATACTTTCAAACCCTGTATTGTTCAAAAGTCTCAAAGCAAATTTTATTTACTTTTATGTTGGCAGAAAAATAAATAGGTGACTTGTAGAAACAACTGTTTGTCCATTAATATTTTTTTGCAACGTTGCCATTATAATTACTGTAATATGATGAGATGAAGTTATTAAAGTGGCAACAAGTGCAAATTCAAGGTTTATAGATTGCTTTGTGACGAATTGAAGGTGTATTTTCACATGGAATATAGAATTACATCATACAGTGACTCTTGTTGTTGATACTTATATCTGCCAGTTGAAATATTGGATTTAATACTACTATCGAGATACTACTCTGGTAATACAAAATAAGACGTTAGCTTTCACTTCCCCAAGTTACGGCAATATATTTGCATGTGGAACCCAGCCAAAGTGTACTCCTTCTGTGTCACATGATTATGGCAGCCTATCAGATGTCACGATGATGCTGTTATATACGGATAATCAGGTTTTGTATAGAAAGTTTACTGATGTAATACACAATATTATGCATTATGTTTTATAACATTCAATATATCAATATTAATAATATTTAGTCAATCTCCAAATAATAAAGGTGAGAATCTTACAGTTTTCTAAGTTTCAATTATCTTATCATTTAGAAAATATTTATTGGTGAGGCCAAGTAGAGAAGGGAAGAGTGAGCTGAAGTCTTTGGAGAGTTGTGCGGAAAGAGAAAGTGGAGAAGACGTCTCTTCCTTTTTTTGGTGGACGTTCGTAGAAGTTAAAAAGACTCTGATATCACAGCGGTGGTCCTGAAGAGTGTCGAGAGGAAGACCGCCATCCAGAAGACGGATGCCCTGGTCGGTGTTGGTCGTAGCTGGTCCTCATCGTTGGCTGCGTGATAAAGGAGTACGGCGCGCTTGAGGTTGGCGCCGCATATTGCAAGAGCCCGAGTAAAGGTTTGAAATCCGAACAGGATTAGGTTGTTGCAACCGAAGAGTCGCGCATCAGTCGGGGAAGCTTCGAGAACGGCTCTTTTCTCGTCATTCTTTCCCACTTCCCTCTCTCAACCCTTTTTCCTCACGTGGACCTCCTCAGAGACTGTGAGTAGTTATCAATTCCCTGCAACATGAGACCTTAATTTTGTGGACAAACTTTGAACAGAAGGAACGGCCTTTTTTCAGGAACTGTTGTATCCCTTCATGGACGGTTCATTTCTAGGACTAATTGCATTGCTGATTGTGATTTTGTTTTGCAGTGTTTTTCCAAGATCTCTGTTAAAAATCTAATGCAGAGTGGTTGTGACTCTGGGGAAAACTGTAACTGTAAATACTGTGATGTGTTCGCCTCCTGTAAAGTTTGTGACGTTAAGTTACTGGGAAAGTGTCAGGACATGTCCTGTTAGTTGGGGTCATACTATAGAAAAGGACATTATATCATTTTATTTTATTCTATTTTGTTGGCTGCTCCTTTGGTTATCCGGGAAGTGAAAGATAGTCCTCAGTGGAGTTTTGACTTGTTAGACGGAACATACACATTTCTCATCCCTCAGATTTCCTGCTCATAGGCTTTACAAGTTGTTCAACAATAAATTTGGTGACTAGATCGTCAGTCTGTGTACTCCTTGAGAATAGCCCCAGTTCGGCCTCCTACATTAAGAAGGGCTTCTTAACAGCCACACTTTCATGGACACCATGTTGATCTGTCTTTTCTGTCTTCTCTATCCCAACCAATCGAGGCAGATGGCCGCCCTCCCTGAACTGGGTTCTGCTGGAATTTTTGCCTTCCTGTTAAAAGCAAGTTTTTCTTTACACTGTCACCTCATGCAGCTCAGGATGAGATTGGATCTAAGTCAAGATTCGATGCAATCTGTTGGTTTCTCTCTTAGCTAGGCTATTTATGATGTCTTGGCTTGAACTGGTGTCTTTGTACCGTGCCCTGAGAAGACATTGTGGTAAAGTGGCGTGATACAGATAAAGCTGAACTGAACTGAAACCATGTCTGTTCATCTCTTCAGCCAACAGATGGATCAGCTGAAAGTCTGATGCATCTCTTAGATGATTGCAAAATTTATTCCATCATATTTATGTACTCGTCATTATTCAGGCTGTGCATTTTGGCCTTCAACTTCTTTTTTGTTCTCCACTTGCCCAGTTTCCTCAGATGTTTTGTAGTAGGCCAAAATGTGCATAGATGTCAGCTAATGGCACTTTGGCAACAGCCTTGTCGGTGCAATGTTTAACTGTGGTACCTTTGACAGCTTTCATTGATGCAGCTAAATAAATGGGATCAAATTATATGTATTTTAGGAGAGGCTTCTAGGGAGAAAAAGAAAAAAAAAAAGAACAAATTCAAAGTGGCTTGACTTCTCTGCACAGTGATGCTTTCGGGACACATGTTGAAAAGCTGCATGCCTGATGTGCAGATACTAAAAACTTGTCGGTTCGGTCCCTTTATGTTTAGATTCATCCATTCACTTTGAAGTCTCTACAAGCCACAGCGGCAATGTCTTCTTTCTTAGCTGTCACTTTGTTGCCAGACCTGCTGCAGCTAGAATTGGCCAGCGACTACGGGGCTTCTTTAATGATGAGATTTCACTGCTTCTCTGTAAGTGACATCCTAAATGATTGTGAAGTTTGTTAAGCCAGAAAAGCTGATGTGGATGAGGAAAGAAGATTGCTCGCTGCTCAGAAACATTTCGGCTAAATTACCCACTTGGCTCTTATAAGACTCATATGCCAATCAAAGCGCTAAAATCAACAATGTCGATGGAAACCTGACATTAGAGCCATCTGAATACCACTAAAATCAAGCAAACAAAGAGACACAAAATCTACTTTTACTGCTGTAAAATAAACAAAACAAAAACACACCAGAAATAATTGGGATAAATAATCACTTAAATGATGTAACAGTAATAATAGCAACTACTAAGCAGTGCTAGAACTGATTAGCTAATGAGGGAAACATGTTCTTGTTAAATGATGCCCAGAACATGCCTGAAAATCAGACACTGACATCAAAGAGAACAACTGACATGTTGAAGTGTATTTCTACCCAGTAAAGACAGGGTTTACTCTATTTTCGCATTATTACTATATGCCTCAATTTACATTTTAAACAACATTGCTGCTTCTTCACAAACACTGCAAGCTAATGCTTTGAACGTGCTCGCTTTCAAGATCTTCACCTGATAATGTCTGTAAAAAATTAGACTACAATGAAGTTTAAAGGCCAACATACGGATTAAAGAAAATAAACATCAAATGGTGAACTGAACTCGATGCTCCGGCAGCACTTTCATGTTATAATGTCTCACATTTTTCTGTTTTTACCTTACAGCTTGTGCAAAACAATCATTTTCTTTTTGTTTAGTAGGATATGAGGTAGCTTTGTATTGCATAATAAAACAGGATTACGACAAGATAATTGGGATTTTAGCTTCTCAAAGACTGACTGAAGCAGAAATGAATATATTTTCTGAGTGTCTCATTACAGACAATTATGCTGTCATCAATTCAGGCAAATTTGAAAGATTAAAAGTCATTACTGAGGTAAAATATATTAGGGAGACGAACAGGAGGTGATTCTAGGGTCTCTTGGGACTCCAGGAAAAATTTCACAGAAGGCCCCTCCAACTTGGTGTCATTCACCGACACTTCTTGCAAACAACTTTGTTCCTAAGTCCTTTTTATGAAGGCTGTGACAGATAGAGACTGTCCTTTGATCACTTCACCATCTTCTCTATTGTTGTCATGTTTGTAACTGTCTGAAACTGATTAACTCTTTACTCTCCTCTCGTGGATGTTTTGTCGAACAACCAAGCTCATGTAAAGGACGCATGTCATGATGCAAACAATGTCTGACATGGACGTACCTTTTTACTGGAGCTGAGCCATCTAAGGTAACACACGATTCTTTTACAATTATAACTGGATTGCGTAAAATGATTTAATAATTAAACTTCGCACTTTACAACTGCGTTCATGGCATCCCTTTTCCTTATTTACAAATCATGCCACATCATGATAATACAGCTAAATTGTGAATTGGCCCACCCCTACCATTGACATACATAAAGGTAGCATGGATGATCCCTAAAGGCACATGTCATAACTTTCTGATCTTGGAACTTGTTCCAGACCTGTTTGATAGCACAGCAACCTCTACTATCTGCATTTCTGGAGCTGTTGCTGCTCCAGAAATGGCTTAAAGAGCTCAAAGTACAGGAGGGATGCAAGGCAGATGCCTTTGCCATTGATAGGAAAACCGCAAAAGTTCTGTAGTGCGTCTTTAATCTCACAGTTCAGTAAAACATTGTTCGCAGTCTTTATAAGTGTCTGCTGTCCATCACACATGAATCTTAGTTTGCTTAGCTTGGACTTTAAGAATCATTCAGAGACCATATTGCAGGGGTACTCAGTCCACGAGGGCCGCCATCCAGCAGGTTTTCCATGTAGCCTTGCTCTAACACAGCTGACTCAAATGAATGAGTCTTTATGCAGAACCTGATGGGCTGTTGGATCCATTAAATTTGATTCAGGTATGTTGAAGTAGGAATACATGGAAAACCTGCTGGAGTGTGGCTTTCATGGGACTGAATTGAATATCCCTGCCAAATTGCATTGTGGTATAAAACTTCATATCCCTTGAAGCTAACGTTTTCTGGAAAAGGAGGTTCTTTCGGGGCTCCATTTAAGCCACAACAACCAGGAGTCAAACAGTTCAGGTAATTCCTCTGCAATCATTTCATGTTTAACATAAAAAAATAACTCGTAAAATCTGATAATATGAAGTTGTACTGCAGGAAAGGTTAGAGATGTTTGCAAACTTTAAGGCTAAGCTACTCGCTGCTTTTATCAGCAGAGATGACAGAAGATAGAGTACGTGTAAGAACTGGATTCTGTGGCAATGAATCAGTTCAAACACAGTAAAGCATTGATGTGTTATTACTTCACTTGTAATATCACTAGATTCCAAATGAAAGGATCACAAGCACACTTCTTCATGTAACCGTTAGGCTGGCATGAGCAGTGCAGCAGCGCTGCAGAAGCAGCAGTATTCACTGTAACAAAGAAGCGATTTAGAGCTTTACAACGTTAATCTTCAATTGTTTTACGGTGCTTACGCTTTAAGGCACAAATGAAAACATCCACCACTTGTAGGAGAGCATAAAATTATGCTATTTTGAGTGACTACAGCTGAAGAGGTCTTCCTTGGTTAAGCATCCGTGCAGGAAGCTCTGATTACTATAGAAGTGCTGACTCATCAGCTCACTGAATTTGCCTTATAAACTCTGTGCATTAGACTTAAGTAGAATTGCAATAAACCCTGGATAGAAACAGTTCTTGATGAAAAATAGGGGGTGACATCTGAAGAGTTTCAACATGTTTTATTGAATGACTTGAATACATAAGAATACGAACACATTTGTTTTTGTGTCACAGATTTGTTAGCTAGGCTAAGCTAAACGACATTATTTTGACAACAGTTTCACAGCATGAGTTGTGTGAAACCTGCTGCAAATATATTTATTTCCAAGAAGAGAAAACCCTGTGACTTTGGGAAAGTTTAAAGCAGCATGAGTGCAATTATCTGACAATTAAAACAAAAGTTTCACAGCAGCACAAATAAAAACAAAAACAAACAAACTGAATGTGGGTGAAATAAAGATGACCACTTTCACATGAGACTAAATTTTATTGATAAAATAGAAAACTTGTGGTCAAATTTGAATTTATGTTTTTGGATAATTTTTCTATTCATTTCATTTTTGCTTTTACAGGTAGTCCCTTTGAAAGACACAGGCTCATTTCCAAGAGAGACGTATTTACAGTACCTAATCCAAATGTCTTTAGACAGTGGGAGGAAGCCTGGAGGGAACCCACATGAGCCTGGGGATGAGCATGCAAACTCCACACAGTGCTACCACCTGGAAGTGTGAATTTCTACCTGAAATGTTGAAAATGAAAGAGTTGCAGATCTCAAAATGTTTGTAATAATGATAACTGCAGGGGTCCTGCGATGGAATGGTGGACTATTCAGGGTCTACTCGTCCAGTGATTGCTGGGGTAGGCTCCAGCTTCCCATGACCTGTGGGAAGCTGGAAGATGGATGAATGACTGAATAACTGCAGGGAAAAAGCAATAACTAGAAAATGGCTGATGATAAAAGGTGCCTTTCAGTAAAGACTGGTTTCAGGACACATATGATAAATACATAATATACAAGCAAACTTATTCTCTGAGGTTGAAATAGGACAAATCCAACAATGTTTGCAAAAGTTGGAAGGAATACATAGGGCTAATTAGGCCAGATTTGATCTGATTGAATAAATCACCTTGGCTCCCCTGGATACATCGCCACAAAGTTTAACATGTTCATTAGTTTAATACATTGAGAATAGAAAACGGAGTGTAGTATGTTGGAGCAATGTAAAATACAGAAAACTGACTTTTTGTTCGTTAACATCACCTCATGTATTGGAAAATTAACTGACAATTTTAAGTTGAGGTCTGCCTTGAACTCTGCTTGAACACTGACCTTGTTTCAGGTGACTTGTTTAGATGGCACAGTGGCATGCATTCATGGAGCCCCTTTTGCATGATGCTGAGCCACAGTACTTAAAAAGTTTTCTATACATAGGGTATTATACATAGGATCTACATGACTCCGTCTTGTCTCCGTAAGATAAGTAGTACCCATTCTGAATTCTGTCCTAGGTGTAAGACTGAAATAGGATCTCTTCTCCACATGTTCTGGTCGTGTGGATGTCTCCAGCAATACTGGCAATCTGTCTTTAATACTATCAGAGCTATTGTTAGGACAGAAATCCCACCAAACCCACAACTGACACTATTGGGAGACCTGTCCACTTTACCAACCGAGAGAAGGACTAACACTCGCTTCATTAGACTAGCTCTAATTGCCGCCAATAAATGCATAGCTATCGACTGGAAAAACGAGAGGCCCCCCAAAGTGTTTCTTTGTGGCTTAAAGAGCTGTCATCATATTTACCATCAGAAAAGACTATGCTTCATCTCAAGATGAAGCCAGCAACTTTTCATAAATACTGGGGAGACAGACAGACAGAAATACAAACATACAGAGAGGGAAAGATCATGAACTAAGACAAGAGTCAACATCAAACAGGAGAGAACTCAGAATACAGATAAGATGCAAGTTGGGATGGAAAAAAGGCCAATTTATACTCCCTAACCTTCCCTAAATGGGGGTATCCATTACAAACATTGTCAAACATTGCCGTCCTCATACTTCAGTGTATCCTATATGTCTCCATCTCCAGCTTATCCACTAGTGGGTAGTATTGAATTTGATGTTCATTTCCATGTTTGGCACTAGTTAGTAGCAGTGATGCACTGCTATAAACCAAGTAGAAGAAACAAGATGACGGAGAATCTGACATATAAAATTACTGGAAAACAACACAGAAGGAACAGAACAAAGATGAACTGTTCTTAGCTTATTCTGTTTATTTCTAGTGCTTATTATCTGGTGATTTCTGCATCATTTTCTCAGTGTTCCTCTTCTTGTTCTCAGGTTTGCTCTTTTCACCGGTGCATGTCAGCCATACAACTCAACACTGCCCCCGGAGTTTCTAGTGGTATTGCTCCGTCTTCTGTGTCAAGCAAATTATAGTTTTAAAACAGACCAAATTACGTACAAAACAAACACATTAGATGGACAAAACCGTCCGTCTGCCTAGGCATCCATTTTCTGTATTGAGAACGCATAGTCCTTTAGTCATCAAAGGTGCCTCACTGAGACAATCTTCAGTCATGCTTGTTTCATACTATTCTTTTGGTTATGCCTCAGGAAAGTCTTCATCCATTTCATCTTGTCAGATTTACTTTACTGGTTTAAATAGGCTGTTACTCATCTGTAGCTGTAGGATAAATACAAATAGGGTAAATAAAAAGGTCAGGATAAATAAAGCTGTATAATGTTACACATTCAAAACAGGTCAACTATAGTGGTGAACATGCGAAAATACCTAAGGTATAAAGCAGACTGAGTCCATGTCACTGTGAATATGCTAGCATGCTGACATAATTAGCTTAGCACAAACTCACAGAGCCTGCAGCACCACTGCCCACTAACAATAGCTGCATTTGTCAGCTAAAGTCAATGTGAAATGAGTCAAATCTCTGAAACCTCCCATCCAGCCGTCAGACAGCAACAACACATAATACATGTGTGATTCGTCAACAGAGTTTTCAGCTATTATTTACTATACTTGGATACTTTAGCATCAATGGCTGTAAATGTGTGTTAAAATTATTATTAACCTTCTTGGTGCAGAAGATCTTGTGTCCATCCCCCTCAAAAAAGTCTCTTATCTAATAAAGCAACCCACGCTAGTGGGTAGGCAGGCAATAATGTACCATTTCCTCCAAGATTACTTTGTCTGCATTAAATCACTCCTTAATATTGCTGTAAATGTTTCTTTTTGATAAATGGCTGTACTTAGAGAGCTGGGTTTTATGATAAGAAGTATCCCTTAGAAATCAATAACATATCACAAAGGCTCTTCAACACAGATCGAGCATATGTGAGGTACCAAAAGTGCTGTTCACACTAATGAATGCATTCAGCCTCACATTCTCAAATTAGGTGAACAGAAAGTCTGTTTTGAATATTGAAAAACTAAAAGGTGTATTTAATTGATTTTAACAGCATGAATTTGTCGCACAGTGTGCCAAAGTGGCATAAGCACCATTACATGTGCTACATTAGATCACTGAATTTCAATTGATTAAAGAGCTACGAACCATCTGCCACCTTTTCTGAGCTGTACAAAGAGATTGATGATGTTTATCAGTTTCTATAAAACTCCAAAGGTGGCTTCAGAGCCAGGTCATAACGGGCCTGTAAATCAATATCTGCACGACAGACAAGGCAAAGCTGATGGAGGCATGATTTTGGTCCGGCGTGCGTTTGTGTGTCTGTGCCTGTTTGTTTGTGTGTGCACTTGAACTTGGGTCTGAAATTGAAGCATCTGCTACCGAGCACACCCATTCCAAGTGTGGAAATGGCTTTCAAACAAACCAATAAGTCTGCTGAAAATGGCCTACACCAACAGCAGAACCAGTCAAAATAAATAAATGGGGTGAAACACACGTGTGGTTTTCACATGTGACACACAAGCCGGCAACAGATACACACAACGGCACAATCTATCCTTACTAGAACCTCCTTTTCTGATGCTGAAACGCTTCTTTTCCTGCATTAACTGCGATGAATTCTGATCTTTTACGAACTGCTATGACCTCATCATTGCACCATTCATTCTTATTAAAAACACACCACTTCATGAATAAAAGTCTTTCATATTAGACACGATAAATGGCTGTTCATTACTTAAAAACCCTGCATTGCCAAGATAAAAACCATACTCACTGGCTTAGAATCCATGTACTATTAATCATTGGTTATCCATTACTCTTATCCATCCTATTTATCTGATTTTGATCCATGTCCTCTTATCATTGCCCAAAATACCACTTACGTAGGTTACTAATTAATTAAACTTCTTCAGCAGCCATGGTTGCACACCAAGTATTAGAAAAGGACAAACCAATGCCGCTTGTTACTATGGAGCTTGGAAGAAAATTTTATCTTCACACATCTTTGTTTTGAACACAAACTAAATGAGTTTTAATTAAAAGATAGAATGATAGTGCACTGATAAATATGGAATTAATATTCATTTGGTGATGTATACACAGACAAATAATCTTGCTTTCCAAAGATAAAGAGGATATGGTCCTTGGTGATGTTTGACTTTTAAAATATCATCTTTATGTCAAAAGTTTTGAAGAAAAAAACTGAAAGATTTCTGGACTGATAGATTCAGCAAATGACTTGATAGGTTTTGAGTTTTTAATGTTAAACTAAGATGCTGTATGTTGTTCTGTTTGAATGAAGATGTTTCAAAAAGGGAGCTTTAAAAAAAAAAAAAAAAAGTTATTCATGATGGAGTTGATTAAAACATTCCAGTGTTCCTTACACTGCTTGACTGCACAATTTCCAAACCAATTTGACGTTTAAAATGATAAAATTGACTCCATCTGTAGGGTCACATTGGATTTTTTTTCCCTTTCAAGCTCAAAGGAAGCAACAAAGAACGTCCAATGCCGACTGTTATACGAAATATTTCCAGTTTCCAATAATCTGTGGAATTAGAGCATAAGCATGCATCTACATGGGCTCAGGTTTCATGTCTTTAAAATGACAGCCTTGCTGGAATATTAAATATAATCTGATGTTTTTTACAAGTATATAAAAATAATGTTTTGGTGGAGTTTGTGTCCCACTGCTGTATTACTCATTCTGTCTGCCTTAGAATTGACAAAAACACAAGTAAGACTTCACGATATAAAGACATTCACCATGATTCAAATGTAGATGCAGTAATAAAAAGCAAGAATCACCACATCATTGCGGATTTACTTACTTAAATAGTATGGCAAAGGAGTGATGGCTTCATCTCATTAGGAGGAAGTTAAGCCACTGAACATGTTGCACAGCTAAAGCATGCACATTATTCACGAAAATGATTTAATACTGCATGATCAAGGTGTAAAATATCATTATCCCAAAGACAGTCACCATGTATATTGTGTTTCTTTAATTCCAAAAGGGATGTGTATGAAAACAAACAGTGTTAAGTTGTAAAGCTGACAAAATACCAGAGAAGAAGAAAAAGAGGAAGACAACAATGGAAAAAGCAGCTAAAAAAAAAAAAGCACCAGAAGGAGCTGAGAAACGCAACATCAACTACTATAGACATGGCAGAAGCATGTGGAGAGGTTGAGTGAGTGCACCGACTGTACGGCAATGTTAAAGACACATGGAAGTATAAGGGCAGCAACGTAAAGGCCACATCTGAAACGGACGTTCCCTTTTATATACATGGGAGCATAAACCAGCCTTTAGAGGAGGTTCAGACAACCAGCATGAACAGCTACATGACTGGAGTGTAGCTCCTATTAAACCTGGATTCATCACTATTCTTTTGGAGCATGTGCTTCTATCTTTCAAGTCACATTATGATTCTAATATTCAACAAAGATAACACATATTACATGTTTTCCTAATTTGCAATCAGACTCATGACCATTTATGAAGCTGTGAGAAGAAAGCAGGGCTAAAGTTAACACACAATCACGCACGACTTACCTGCGAGAAACAAAAATAACATTACATCCTTCCAATTTCTGTCTTTAAATGAAGCATCTGTGTTTTGAAGCTCTGGAAACTTTGTGGAAGAAATAAAATCTTTTTTAAAAAAAAAGACACTGATGCAGAGTCATACGACTCATTCCACTCAACACAATGGATTTGGAGCGATGACCGTCCTAAAACGTTTAGCAGGGAGAGAGACCTCTGCCAAGGCTTATATAAGTGGCACTGCCCTTGTCCCACAGCTAAATTTATCACATGTACCATGGTCAGGAGGCGTTCCGTTTCTTTGCTGGCAAATGTGCCACCTGTGAGGCAGACAAATGAGTGCAATGCACTTTGTGGACAACAACATCATTGACCCTGTGGTCCATCACAGCTATGGATTTTCCTCCAAGGCAAGCTCTATATCCATGACAATACCAACAAGGCCAAACCAATGATTCATTTAAGCACCCTATACCTGGTTACATGTTAATCTATCAGGGCACATGGCTAAAACACGTAACGTACCATAATCGTACCACATCTTCTGTGTTTCACTCGGATGCTGAACCGTTATCTCTCACTTGTAGCATCAGCTTTATAAGCTCCACTGTTTTCTGTGTGTAGCTGCTGTGTGCAAGACAAAATAATATTTCTGAAGAACATCCACGTGGCTTTTATTTTCCTTCCCTCTCTGTCTCTCAGATGGATTTGTGCAAGGCAGAAAGAAATAAAAGTCAGGCGCAACAGTCCATAATATAAGAGCAGCACACAGAGGGCCTGTTTCCAGTAAGGCTTTACACTGACACACACAAGCAAGGAAATGGTCACTTAAAAGTGCAGCCCTGTGGCAGTTTAAAAAAGAAAAAAAAAAAGAGATGTTGGACTGTTCGGTCATGAACATGGCTGTCCTTTGGGTTAAAGGAAACTAAAACCTGCCAAAACGAAATGGAGGGCATTTTCAGCCGGCACACAAGCAAAGCACATTTATTAAGTTTTATGTTCACTTCCATTAGTTGAAATCATAATATGTTGACACTCTAATAATAATCTATTGCTATCATTAGCAATAAATGATAATTTAAAGTAAGATTTTGAAAGGAAATCCACAACATTCTTTTTGAATTGTCGATTTTCACCAACTGGTTGCTTTCATCTGGTGATGGAATTAAAATCACTTATTTCACTTTTTAATCTTTAAAAGCTAACACATTGTGCTCTGTGAAAGACCAGCAACAGTGGAAAAAACCATGCAGATACTTGTACGGTATACACTAACCAGCCACTATTAGGTACAACTGATTCTTTGCTTGCAACAAATATCCAATGAGCCAATCACACGGCAGTAACTCAGAGCCTTTAGCCATGTCTGAATATGGTATGAATATTTTAGAAACTGCTGATCTACTGGGATTTTACACACAGCCAGCTCTGGGGTTTACAGAGAATGGTCTGAAACAGAAAAATATCCAGAAAATATCCGAAAGAGGCTCCTTGATGCCAGAGGTTGGAGGAGAATGGGCAGAATGGTTGGAGATCCAAGAAAGGCAACAAAACTCGTATTGCACCTGGTTACAACCAGGTTGATCTGGACCATGATGGTTTAAGACAGTTCTGGGGGTAAAAGGAGCTCAAACCTGGCACTTGTGAGGTGGACTTGTTACCGTCGTTGGCGAGCCTCAAGTGGTCTGTTTGACATAAACTGCTGCTTATTTCTGCATATAAATGTAGCATTAATGTATGTACATGCATTATATATTAATCAAAGTAACTGATAGGTGTTTTGATTGCACAGACATAATGCCTAAACTGATAAGGAATTGCAATATTATAAGAACATACCACCCAAATGAGTTTCTTTTAGGTGATTTTATGAGATGCTGGAAAAATTTCCAACAGTGAAACAAGGCAAGTAATTTTTATTTATTTTGAAAACTTCTTTTAAATAAAGTAGAAAAGATTTACTTTAAAAAATATATATATATATCTTCTCACTTGTACATTTACAGTGATGGTGTTGATGATAATGACTGATAATGATGAGGATGCATTTCCTGTTGGTGGTGGTGGTGGTGGGAGGGGGGGGGGTTGTTCCTGTCAAATGGAAAAATGATCATTTTATAGATTTAAGCTTCAAATTTATAACTGCATGCCAGAAAACTTTCTAAACTTGAGAAATGGTGTTAGTTATATAAAACTATGTCAAAAAATCTACCATTAAGTTCTCCATTTTCTGGGAGTAAAGTATTACACAAGGCTGTCCACTGCAAATCTGTACTCCACTATCAGCCCTGCATGACAACACATGACGGTATGAAACCACAGTTTCCAGCTCTGTAATTAAGCTTTTAAAACCATCATAGCCCTTACACCCCCCAGCCAAGTGAGCTGTCTCTACTTGACAGCTATAAATTTAGACAGAGTCAAAGGGGTCACTGTCAACAGTCTGCTTTTCATGGTTCTCATTATACTCTATGCCAGCAATGGGACACAAGACCTATAGTAGAAGGTTAAATGCATACATCCTCAATATTCCTGCTATTAAATCCTAATATTGATAATGTGCTCCACCTGTAAGGGCCACACTGCGATTCCTCTGCAAGATTGAGGACAGTGCCATTAAGATGCTGCACCAGAAATATCTCGCAGTTTCATTTTAAATGTTTAACACAGCGCGGCCATGATAAGTGAGCCATGTGTCATAATTATCCCCTCCTGGTGAGTACACTATTAGAGGCGTACGCATCAGCTTTTTCTTCTGAAAAGAACAAATAATGATGATAGAATAATGATAGTGAAGTTCAGGGCTTAATTTCATTTTGTCTGTGCAGAAGCCTGTGGGCCCATTAAGTGCAGGGCGGATCAGCCTATTTCTCAGATGAAACGCTGGGTTAAAAGCAAGGCTCACTCATGTTTTCAAGATGTTTGTTTGATTCATCCGCACCTCTGGTATTTTGTCAGAAAGAAAAAAAAACAAAAAACAAAACAAATTGGTCCTGGACAAATCAGAGACTTTCCTGTTGAACAGTGGGACAAAATACCTGTCAACAGGTGCAGAAGTCTGACTGAGAGGAACAGAAAACACCTGACTGGAGCGGAAACATTAAAGGATTGTTCAACAATATATTAGTTTATGAGTGATGTAATATGTATTCATATTTAACCAGGCAAGTCATTAAGAACATACTCCTAATTGTAATGACGGTGCAAACTTACACACATCAGCATCTTCACATTACTGTTAGACATCAGTGTTGCCAACTTAGTGACTTTTTCACCATATCTAGTGAGTTTAAGACCTCTCTGGAAAACAACAAGCAACAAATGTAGCATCTTTTTCTGGTGTTTTTGGAGACTTTGATAGACTGACATGGAAGCATGTATCTTTTACTTATTCTTAATGGGTAGCCATGTTGTGCATTCCCCTCTCGCATCTAAAAGCACTCGGAAGAGGCTCGGTCCTCACGCAGCAGCAGTCCCAGCTCTGCATTCAGAGCAGGAGGTGATCACCTCTGCTCCATGACCAAACAAAGTTAAACATGCAAAGCTGACACTGGCTGATCCCGTCCTGCCTTACTGTCAGATGTGCCTGTTGGTGATGGATGTGAACTAAAACATTTAAAAAAAAAAAAAAAAAAAAAAAAAAAAGGCGAGTACTGCAACATGTAGTAGACTCCTTTTTTTTTTTTATTTTGTTTTTGTTTATGTTGTAAAAGTAATTACGATGTCATATTGTCATTTTAGCCTCTCCCAAAACAGTATTCCTGTCTGAGGCATCATTCATTACATCTATATGTATTTGGTTCCTTATGCAAATTAGATTAGATCATTTAGGGACTTTTAGGCCAGTCAGTCGCTACTTTTCTTACCACATATTGGCAGCACTGTTAAACATGAAACATTCATGATTTTTGTGCTCAGGAAATGTAAGCTAAGTGAGCATCCTCAGACAAAGTGTTGCTTTTCTCAACACTATCATCAGCATTGTTCTGGTTATTGAAAATCCTTGAGATACACCGATGTTAACTTTTGTACGCCAATTTTGACATTTAGTTCCACAGATAAGTTAGCAAAACATATGTTAGCTTTGCTACCCGATATACAGAAGCTACAATGAAGCTAATATGTTAGCTTTGTTTTATGTATTTTTTTTTCTTAAAGGGACTCTATGATGCTATTTCTAGTTTTCTGAGCTTTCTACAGTGTTATAGTGTTGAAAACTCAGACATTTGAGCGGTGCAGATTTTTTTTATTACCTAAACACATGTTTGAGGTTAACCAGTGCCTCTCTACGTCCAGTTTCCATAGCAACAGAAACAATTGGTTTTAGTGAGTTTTTTTCAACTTTGAAATTTTAGTGACGTCCCGGGTAGGGACTCAGTGATTGGTCATCTTCTCCAGGTTGTGCACGTTCACATGAAGAAAACCACGCCCAACTTCACTGATCAGAATAACTACTCCTAGCAGTTGACCAATCAGATGCAGCCTGCAAGCAGGGCAGGGGGCGGAGCTTCCTCTGTTCGCTTGTTTCTGGCAGAGGCTGATCTGAGAGGATCAATATAAAATTAATAAAGGTGTTTGTTTGTTTCTTTGCATGAATGATTGTTTCTTGCTCTTCTGAACTTGAATAATAAATAAATTAGACTGAAATGCGCATAAAAGAACCACTTTAAAATATTTAAGAAGTTTTGAACAATGCGGTTCAAAACCGTAAAATGAACATGTCTCCTTTTTAGCTTGGCAGAAAAGCTAGCAAGCTTATGTTAGCTTTTTTTGATAGCAGTTTCATTTTCATGACTGTTCTGTTATAATATTCAAAAGGTTCTTAATTATATTTTAATGGACCTAAAACAAAATAGCAGTTCATTTATATGAAGATGCATATTTGAAATCCTTTTTTTAAAAATCATTTTTAAAAACACTAGTAAGCAATTAATTCCACTAATAGGTTAACTTTAGTTTTGTTAGCTTTGTCAGCTAACAAGCTACTTTTAAAGTCAGCAACAGTTTGTAGTTTTGTTTAGATTTTTGACTAATTTAAAAGTACTTTTCTTTTTATTACTATTTTTTGATTATCAGCTAAATAACATGAAAACTGCATTAATTGCTATCAGAATATGTGAACTGTTGCTAGGTATTTATTTTAATTTTATATAAGCTGAAGTACCTTAAAAAAGCACTAAATGCCACTTAGCATATCAATATAATTATAATGTCAAGAGTAGTTGAAGCATTTCATATCGGTTTTCTCCTTTTTGTCTAGTATGAATATAAAAGTAGCTAAATTAAACCTTTTTGACCTTTTTTGATAATTCACAGTGTACAATTAGCATCTTTTCTATCAGTCAATGTTCAGCCTTTTAAATCAATGCGATCTTCCACTTTTCATTGATGTACTGTATGTATGTTGTAGCTTTTGTATATGTGCTGGCAGACCTAATCTTCATACTCAGACTAAAACTGTAGTTGAAAATTATCTTTGTTACCCGTTTCATGTCATGTGGCGTATAAGAAGGTAACATGTCTCAAGATTATTTGCAGTCCAGCTGTTGGAAAAAATTACTGAGTAATACAGCTTTAATGTACTTTACTAGTTGGGCTCCTTTATCACTTTCTGCATTTGAATGATGAGTGTTTCCTTGGAGAAGTAAAAAATAAATAATGAAATGTATAGAACTAATGAAGATAAATAGATCTGGCTCTGCCAGACGCTTATCTTCTTTACATTAAACAAACATTTGCTCAGAGAAACTTGTAGATTGTAACACAACATTTAAAGGCTTAATTGTAAACCCTTGAATGCTGGTACAAATGTATGACAGCTTATAGTTCTTATTTTGTGAAATAATATTATACTTTTTTTTTTTCTTTCTGATGTGTGTATGTAATCATTGAAAGTGTGAATACAGCCTCAGAGAAAGAGTAAATCCCACACTGCTCCACTGACATGATTCAACCTCGGCTGTAGTTTTTAAACTTCTCCTAATTGCTTAATTCAACATACATATCAGCTACTTTAACAGACAAAAACTTCCACATAACTACATTGAATCAAATCTAGCAAATATGAGGGTGCAATTTCTCACCCTAAGTGACATAAGCGATAATGTAACACACCTGTTTACCTTATCACAGCTTGCTGCTTGAGTTCTGCAAGTTTCCAACACTCCATCTGCCAGCTGAATCATATTCTGACAAGTGCTAATTAGATATTGACAGTTAATGAAACACACTTACACTCACACTTGGATGCAGGTAGATTTAAATGCAAACATGTGTTTGTAGGTCTAGTATCAGGAAAGACACAGTGCGATATATGGGATGAAAATAATCTGCTGCAAGCCTGGAGATTTATTAGGTCCACGTTTAGCGTCAGCATGACCTTTTAGAGTTGCTCAAGCCAAGCCTAAATCAAATTTTGAAGGGAAGTAAAGCTGTAGCTGAAAAATAAAATCACTCCGGTGCAATCACCCTTGTTGTTGAGCAAGCCTGAAAGCAAGTCAAGAGCAGTTACCTGTAGAAAACCAGAAATTCTAAAACGCGTTGGAAAAGTCAGCTAACTAAACACTGGATGAGCTGCAAGGGAAGCACTCGGTGGCAGTAAAGCACTTCAGGATGCAATACTCCCCCCCCCTCCCCCGCCAGGAGTCGTTCAAACCACTTCCATGCCTGTATATTACAGTTTGAGATGATCGTTTCCTTTAAAAAGCTTTTTAGATCTTCTTCATCCTTTTTAGTGTGTTAATGAGAAAGAGTCAACATTAATATCACCTATGGTCATGAGCTGTGGGTTGTGACCAAAAGAAAGAGATCTTGTATACAGGCGCCTGAAATGAGTTTCCTCCGCAGGGTGGCCGGGCTCTCCCTTAGAGATAGGGTGAGGAACTCGGTCATCCTGGAGGGATTCAGAGTAGAGCCGCTGCTCCTCCGCATCGAGAGGAACCAGTTGAGGTGGTTCAGGCATCTGGTCAGGATGCCTCCTGGACCTCCCTGATGAGGTGTTCCAGGCACGTCCCTCTGGGAGGAGACCCCGGGGAAGACCTAGGATGCTGGAGGGATTATATCTCTCTGCTGGCCTGGGAATGCCCGCCATAAAATCCATATTCATCCTGAAAGTTTTTATTACAGGTGGAAATCTATTTAAGAAATTTATTTAATGTTTTTGTAATGAATTGATTAGAAATGCAATAGAATGCAAATAACAGAGACAAGTTTACAATGTTGTCAGTGTTGATACTGTTTTCTTCTTAAATCCATTAAAATATATAAATTTTATGTTAACAAATATTATGCAAATTAAATGCAATTTATCAAGATTAAAACAGTGGAATAAGAATAAAATAAAAAAAAAAAATTAAATATTCAAAAATATCACTGGCCAAAACTGAACAAACATAGAGTTTAAGTGCCCTTTTAGGAACTTTAACAGCTCCAGCTGCTATCCAAGTGAGAGTCAACATGTCAGTGATTTTAATCTGTAATGTTTTTTCATCCACACTTTTCATTAATAGACATTAATATGTGACTGTAAGCAGGACAGGATCAACCAGTGGGAACTTTTATTTTCAGTCTAGTTATGGAGCAGAGGTCATCATCATCTGCTCCGACTGCAGCTTGGAGCTGGATGCTGAGGGTTCCATGGCAGCATTCGCTGCCTGCTCCTTGAGAAGAGTAAACCATATGTGCTTTCAGGTGAGTCACCAAAAGTGTCCAGTAACACCAGATAAAGTCAGTACATCTGTCGCTAGTCACTTTTTTTAAAAGACAGAATTAGTTCATTTCAGTTTTTAAAGAAAAAATATATCTGCACATGGATATGTACCCATGTACATACATACTAAGGAAAAAAAATATTATTCATAATAATAACATTGCATCATCAAATCAATACTTTAATTTTATTTTCTTTATATTAAAAAGGAGTGGGAAGAAGTGGAGCAGGAGGGGTCTGAAAACTCACTAAATGCAGCACCAAAGTTACTAAATTATTAGCCAAGCTCTACCATATGCACCAGTTTAATAAATTTACCAGGAAATTATGCACTGATATTCTGTCATTAAGCATGCTATTTTTTTAACGCTTTAATTTTTCTGTAATCAATCAATCGTAATTAATCTGTTAGAGTCTCCGCTCCTAATTTTTAGATATTTTTAGACAAGACAGGTTGAATTTTGGAACAAAATTTAACAAGAGGTGATGCAAAGTGGTTTACAGAGACAAAACATTAGAAAATAAGATCATAATTTAAATTAAAAACAAGAAAGACAAGAAATTAAAATCATGCTCAATCTCAGTTTAAAGGAAATATACGCAGAATGAAAATAAAAATTAAATAAAACCAACTGGAACGTAGCTCGGAAATGGTGGAGGGTTTTGCTGATCTGAGACTTTCTTGGAGTTTGTTCCAGACATATTTGGCATAGAAGCTAAATGCAGCTCCTCCATGTCTGCTTCGGACGCTGACAAAAACCCAGATCCAGATGACCTGAGTCGTCTGTTAGACGAGACTGAAAGGTTTTTCATTTGTCCTACGTGACACCTTCATTTACCTTTTGCTGGAAACACAAACATATACTAATAATAATAAAACAATACTAATAATTCTAGATCTTGCTATGTCTCTTTTCTCTTTATTTGTCCACCAACATGCTTCCAGAAGTTCATTTCTACAAGTCTCTTTGTTACAATATTATACTAAATATCCAACTCAAGTAGATGCACTTTCATCATATTTTAATTTTTTGAAGCTGAAATAACAGATTTAATAAATAATTAATTAAAGAATAAAGTTTAAGAATTAATGGGAGAGTCATATCCATGGGCTCCTTTGGGAAGAGTAAATGTGCTCACCACAACACGGCAGCCAGACCATCATTCTGCTGTCAGGATACTGGACAGGACAGGTTACACATATGTTTATCCACGGCCAACTGTATTTAACCCTTGTTAGACATTCATAAATGAAAAATATTAAGCTGCATGTATTACTGGCTTCCAAAAAGACGTACATTTTGAAAGTCTATCCAGCTTTAAAATTCATCCAGACAATGCATTGGACAAAGCTGAAAAACAAGGCTTCCTCTCTGATATGCCTTTTTTTGGTCTCCTACCAAATAATGATTAAATTTCTCTCTCTCTCCTTTGGTTCAGTGCACTTGAAGCCAACTATTAGGCTTTGGTTTGACCACTGAGACAGTACTGACATGAATAGCAAAGGTTATAAACCAACCTATAAAAAGGGATTAATCAGATCCTCGTAGACATTCAGTGGACCTTTAACCTCTGACCACTAAAATCTAATCAGTTCATTCTCAAGTCAAACAAGAGTGAACTTGGAGAAGGGAAAGTAGCGAGCTTGAAGGAATCGCCTCCAGGCATTCAAAAGAAGGCGAGTTTGTATGTAAAGCACATTTCATGTCCAAGACAATTCAAAGTGCTTTACATAAAATGTTAAACGCATTAAAGTGGGTGCAGATGAGGGTTTCAAAGGTACTTTAAAAACAAACTTTGAAAAGGAAAGCAAAGGCACAAAGCTTAAACAGAATTAGATCAAATGTAAGGAATAAAAGTTACACTGTGAGGAATTAAGTTGCTTTGATTAAAGGCAGCAAACAGAAAAGTTTAAGTTTCATTTGAAACAGCAGAGTTTCAGCAGACCTGCAGGTTTCTGGGAGTTTGTTCCACATATGAGGAGCATAAAAACCAAGCAGCAACCTCTGGCGTTTTAAAGTGATGCCTATGCTGAAGTGCATAAAACTGCAATTCCCCCTTCATCCACTAGGGGCAGCAAAACAGAGCAAATCCCCATAGACTCCCATGTTAAAAAGACCAACTTCACAGCAGAAATAAACATGTTTACAGCCTGGTTCAAAAATCCATTTTCAGTTTATAAGTCAGGTTTACCTTCATGACAGCTGTGGGGGGAGTGATTTTTTTTTTTTCTAATTCGCCCATTTGAAAGTAATTTAATCTCTGAGTTCGGCATATTTATGGGCATGTCCTTTTGATTGACAGGTACCAGGTTAAAGATAAACACCTGGACAGGTTTTCCTTAATCCTGCACAGTCTTTCACCCTTGACATGTTCTTTAACCCCATAAAACCAAGCATGTCATCATTGGTAGAGTTTCTGAGGCTTTTTGTATCACATTACAGAAAAAAACGCTGCTCAAAACTCTGTTGTACACAGTATGATACTTGTCTTTTGCACCTCAATGGAGACCAAGAAGCAGAAGACTACACTACAACAACTAAAGATTTCAGTGAAAAAGCACCTGTACATTCTCCCCACGTTTTCTTAGGTCGGGTTTTAAAGGGGTAAGCGATCAAAGGCTGATGTCTTAATGTAAGTGCTAAAAGAGGTCCAAATGCAGATTTACAAAACAAAGAAACACCAAACTTATCATATTTGAAAAGAGCAAAAACAGAGAGAATTGTCTGGCCCTTAATACAACCAATAAGACATTCCTTTCACCAACATAATCAGTTCAAGTCAGTTTTTTGTGCTCAATTAAAACAAATAAGTAGTCCATTTCATAATACCTTCTTTTGTACAGGGTAATTAATAAAAGAAAACTTCTGAGTAAGGTCCTATTTCATCAAAAGTTTTATTGTAACTGTGCACATGGTGATGGGATTCATCGTTTACAAATTTGGAAAAGCAAAGTGATGGTTTCTTCCTGACTTGCTCAAATTTTTTTACCCAAAAAAGAAAAAAAAAAAAAAAACAACAACTGATCATCTCTCACCAACGATTCAGCACTACCTACAGGATGCCAGATACTGACTGGCAAAGAACACATGGAACACCATAACCAAGTAGCCACCAGAGTGTACACACACATCTGTTCAGAATATGGGCTGGAAACCCCAGTCTGGACAATGGGAAACACCTCCCACCACGGTGAAGAATAAGAGAGCTAAGGTCCTGCGGGACTTCCAGATACAGACCAAGAAGATGGTGGTTGCCAACCAACCGGACATAGTGATGATGGATAAGCAGCAGGGGAAAGCCATAGCGACCAATGTAGCCATCACCAACGATGGAAATATCAGGCAAAAGTAACACGAGAAACTGGAGAAATACCAAGGACTCAAGGAAAGAACTGCGGGCCGTGTTCCCCACAGCAGGGAAGTGTCCATCCAGAAGATATTTAGTAAGACCCTCAAGCTCCCTAGACTGCTAGAGGACCAGAACTTGAGATGAATGGCTACACTCTACCCAGGGTAGACGGGAGGGGAGATGAGGGAAGGATTTTATATAAAGTTCATAAACAGTTGGGGATTCTGGCTCTTCTTATGGCGTTACATGTACCAAAAATACACAACTTCATTTGACCATTGCACGATTCTACACAAATGCAGTGCTTTAATGAAATAATGTTAGTGTAGCATCAACTTTTAGCATTTTTTACCATTCCAACTGCATCCCTGAAAATGAGTCAGATGAGTCAATAAGTGCCTATTAGATCATCTACAATGTTCCTGCTTAATTTCACCAAAGTGCGGCGCAGCATCCTAACTCATTACATTATGAGCTCATCTGAAATGACATTCAATTAGACTTTTTGAAGCCGTCGTATCATGCAGCAGTTATAAATTATTAACTGCTCAATGGCTTATGTTACACCATAAGCCAAGGGCTGAGATTGTTCTGCAGTACTGGAGCAGTTTGCCCTGAAACTGGGAAAGTGGAGAACGGATTTCCATCGCTCCAGCCAAAGCAAGTTGCTTTTAGTGGACGCAGGAGATGGGGAGTTCTCCGTGAGAAAGGTCAGAGAGTTGATGGGATAATATTCTTTTAAAAGACAGAGTGGAGAAAAAAGAAGTCAGGGCTGGCGCAGGTGGACTATTTCTGCTAAACAAGAAAAGCATTCTGCTAAATCGGCTTTATTGATTTTCCAAAGTTAAACAGTGTATGTCAGAAATGTTTTACACCACTTTCTTGGTTTTCCTGCTGTCTGACCTCCATTCATTATCTTAGTAAAAGCCCCATGGAATTTCTCCAGGTGACAAGGTGGTGACACTCAGCATGACCGGACGGTTCCACACTGAGTGGAAAATCAGTACAGAAACATTCAGAGAAAAGAATTTAGCAGCTGTTAGGGTCCTTTAAAAGCAACTCTTCATCACATTTTGTCCATATTTTAAAGGTCTGATTTTGTATTAAAAAAGAACATTTTCTGCACGACTGCTGTTGGTTTCTTTGTTCTGTTTTCATTCACTTCACACTATCATGTTCTGAAATACTTGAGATATAAAACATGATTCCCTTGCAAAGTGCCCTTGACCAGAGACGTGAACTACCAGCTGCTCTGCCAGTGCCGCTGAGTGGTCAGCAGCAGAAGGTTGCGGCTACACCGGGCAGCTCTGGAGAGTGTGAATGTGAGGTGTTAGGAAATTTGTGAAAGGATTCTCGGCTGAATATCTTCTGAATAAAACATAAAACCACAATACAACATGTAGCAGAACACGACCCTTCAGCGTTTAACTTGTTCATATTCATAAGAAGCTGAAGTACACACACTATCATATTAGATATTGCAAAATGATTATAAAATTCCTAACGTGTTTTTCAGCAAAAAACACTTATTTTCATTGAGCGTAGATTTGTAGAATATCCAAACAGGCTCGGTTTATTTGACCAATGACCTATTTCAGAACTGCAAACGTAAACATGAACACCCCTCCCAAATGTGATTAACAAAAGAGAAGGGGGGGTCATTGTGGCGCTAGCAAATCAATTTATTACAGCCAGTAGTTTCAGCCACTTATTTGTTTAATGTGGTATGACATTCTTCCCAGATGACTCCCAGTCAGTTTTATCCATATTAATGAGCACCATCAGCTGCCAGCCTGAGACAAATTGGCCTCTTCCTGATCCTCACACACTGAAATCAAGTGGCAACAATAAATCATGGCCACCTAATGATTGAATGTGCCTAAATACGGCACACCTAAAACGTGCACGTTAAAATGTGACATCAATTAGAAAGACAGGTTGCATGTCGTCGAGTAACATGCTTTGAAGACTCCACATTTATCATATTAACACCAGAATGCGGGAAAAAAGGGAATCTACTGCTGATCTATTGGGATTTTCACTGAAACTATTCACAAGGTTTTACAAAGAAGTGTGCGAAAAAGATAATATGTCAAATTATCTGGAGCCAAAATACCTTGTTGATGATAGAACACCAGTTGTATCATAAACTGGTAACGCAAACAAGCACTGGTTGCAACCAAGGCAAGCAGAATAGCAGCTCTAAACACACAATACATCCAGCTTTGAAGCAGATTGGCTATAAATAAAGTTGCCTGGTCTGATGAGTCTCCATTTTAGCAGCAACATTCAGAATTCAGTAAAAACATCATGAAAGCTGGCTTGGATCAATGGTTCAGGCCGCTGCAGGTGTAATGGTGCGGGGCATGTCTTCATGGCCCACTGTAGGTCCCTTACTACCAACAGCACAGCCTACCTGAGTCCTGCTGCTGACCATGTCCATCCCTTTCTGAGCACAGTGTAGCATCTTCTGATGGAAACTTCCAGCAGGATGATGCACCATGTCACAAAGCTCTCATCATCTCCACCATGACGATGAGTTCACTGTCCTCCGACGGCCTCCACAGCCACCAGATCTACATCCAGCAGAGCAGCTTTGGGATGTGGTGAAATTTTAGACGTGCAGAAGCTGTGTGATGTCATCATGTTAAAATGGAGCTAAATCGCTGACGAAAGTTTCCAAACACTTTGTTGAATTCATGACACCGAAATAAAGCAAAAGGAGTTCAAACCTGGAACTAGCAAAGTCTTCCCAATAAAATAACTAGTGACTGTATTTAAAAGGTAGCCTCAAAGTTATAAACTGACATTCCCTCTTTACAACATGCTTGGCAATATATTTAATGGCAATATATATAAGAGAAACTCAGTTTCAGGCAGTTTTCACTGGGGCTTGATAAATACCAATGACAGACAGGGTGCACCCCAAATGGTTTCAGACAGCAATAAACAAGATGCTAATCTGAACGTAATCAGAGTAATGCACATGTTCATGCAGATACTTTCATACTGTGAGCCACTCATAAGCCAAGGCTCACAGCCAAGGCTTATTTATTGGTCATATTTACCTCATTCTGCTGCTTAATGATGGAAGCTGCTTCATTTAGTCGAAACTGCTCCATCAGGATTACTTAAATCTCACTGCCTTGCCCTTATGCTGCATACTGAAGACAATAAAAGCTGAAAAATATACTATGCCAACCCTATGCCTCTAAGTCTAAGCTCTATCCTTGAGCTGGCATTGTCCAGGGAACAGAATCAATGGGAGGCACTTTTCTCTGCCATATTCTTCCATTAGTGGGATCTGTTTTGTTACGTCGCCTGGGATCCAGAACTCAAGGAGAGCCGCTAGAATTAGGAATGATTTGCTTGGTTATGGAAGGCTACTACTTTGTGCTGACAGATGGTCGGAGACGTCTCATTTCTGAAATGAGAGCCATCCGGAGCGGAACGGACAAAGAGCAGAGAGTGACATTTTTCACCAGTTGTTGGAGACATAGCCAGTGCATTTTACCAAAACGTGATTGCCTATAAAGATGAAAGTGCCAAAAAAAATCCAATAATTCAAGCAGTAGAGTTTTTAAAAAATCTGGAAAATTTAATCTAATAAGATGTTTGCTATATTTTGGTCTTCAGTCGCAATGTGACCTCAGCTTATGCAAGTTGTATGATTTTACTTTATTTATAGATCTACTGTATGTCTATTTCTGCAGACTGATTTCTGAAACTTAAAGCTCATGGCCCCTGGGGTAGCAGGCAACGAGAGTATGTGTTCATACAAAATGCACAACCTTTCCAAAAAGTGCCATCACCTCTGTAGAGGATGCCCTACTTTTGCAGAGTCAGTCTTACAGCAAACAGAGAAGTAGTAACCTTTACTTTGGGGAAAAAAGGCCACCCTCACTTTATAATCAGCATGACATATTAAACACAGACGTTTATACTGGGGAGGTCAGTAATTAAGCAAAGTTAGGCACTAATTAACTGATCTCAACATACTTATCTTCACATAGCACATGGGAAATATTAAAATGAATTTCCAGTCTCAGCCTTAAGGAGAGGAAAAACTGAGGAAAATCACTCTTCACTCATTATTTTGCAAATATATGCAGCTTGGTGCTCTGGTTCCTAACTACATGTTAAACCCTACAGGGGTGAACACACACACTGTGTGTTTTTCTGAAATATAGCTGTTGAGTGCAGACAGCAGTTGAGCAGACAGGCAGGTACACATGAAAATGTTACAGGGAAGACATTTCTTGCTTTCTGTGTTGCACTTTCTAATGTTTATTTCCAAAAACTTAGAGGATTTGGATGTCAAAATGATTGGTTGGTGGTTATGTGGGAATATTTTAACTCCAGAGGGAGTCGGGGTAAGTCTGACTTTGTCATCTTAAAAAGCAAAAGTGTACAAACTAAGAAACAGAAAACGTTAACAAAGAATACGTAGCTCTAGAAACAGCAGAAAATTTCATTAGAGAAGAAGCCGTCCAGGAGAATGAAGAGGTAATTGGACTTACAAACAGTTACCTCTTAAATCATGTACTTATAGGTTTAGGATTGAGCTGGTGTGTGACACAGTTTTGGAGAAATTAGTTATGGAGATTTTTGACTCTTAAATAACACTGGTTATTTTCCTTAATCCTGAAATTAGGACCCAATTATTTAAGTAAAAACACAATTATCTCCATTTTAATGCTCTGAATCCTCCATTTGTATAACAAATCATTAAGTTATTAAGTCCAACCCCAAAACGCAGTGGACTCAAGTAATTCTGCTGCTTCTGACTGACTTTCTGAAATGTTCTTTTGTCAGATGATGAAGGTATAACATCGGGATTTGTTAGAGCAAAGCAATGACCTCAGGATGTTAGAAGTGACCATGAACTGACCTGTTTTTTCAGTCATAATGTCTGACGTGTTTTCCTGTCTGACAAAAGAAACAAAAACATGAATGTGAGCAGTTATACTGGGAATTTAGCTCATATCAATATCCTCTTATGCGTGCCTCAAGCATGCCTAGCATCGCCTGTGGTTACGCTGCCATTAGCCGCTTCCTCTTGTGTGTTTTGGAGAATTCCTGGAAAACATGCTCATTGAAGAGTTATTGAGCATATATACGTAGAGGTGACTAAACTCCAATGGCATTATCAGAATAAGATGCTTTAGCTTGGATTTTACAGGTAAACAGTTAAACTAGGTCGGCACAATAATGATGCTTTATGGGCGTTTTGATGCTGTGGAGGCGACACTTCGACATCTGCCAGACAAAATATCTGATTTGATACTTGTTTGAGAATTGAGATATAAAACGTGCAACTTGTTTTCACTTCTGGCAGTTTTATAATTGTGTGTGAAACTCAGTGTCTGTGTCACATGACCACAGTAGCCAATCAGATGTCACAATGATGCTGTTAGTAATAATAAAGTTTTGTTGTGATATTTTACTGGTTTGATGGAGGTTATTACTCTGTTATCCTTTTATTATAATTATCATATTAGTTTTACAAATGACAAAATTTTCTATTTAATGAATGTAAATGATTTCTTATTAATCTAGATTGTTTAATTATTTGTCTGAAAATTGATTGTTTAAAAATTATATTTCAGTATCTTTTTTTTTTTTTTTTTTTTTAATGATTTGTATAAGTACTGATGTCCTTGGGTTTTATTTATATTTTATGCTATCCCTGCAATAAAGATATTAGTGTACACTGTACCATCTGGATTTTCCTTTGAGGGTCAAGTGTTTATATTGAAGTTGTTGTAAAACCTCTATAAAGAAAAAAATGGTGTCACATATCAATAGTATTTTTTAAATAGTATATTTAGAAAATTGTCATTATCTAAATAAAATGTCAAACATTAAAATATTGCACAGACAAAACCAGCCATAAACTAATGCTAAATAGTTTGACATAGAAACAGAGCAGGGTTATCTAAAGATTTCTGGTGTAACGGCATTATTGTAGTTTAGATTTCCCAGATGAATGCAAAAAGGAAAACCGAAGTAGTAATTCCTCCTGGGTTAGCAGGACCATCACAACTGATCCTGTGCATGGAGCAGGTGAAACATACCAAATACATATCAACATAAGAGCTCTGAATCTGTTCATCCACATTATCAAAATGGAGAACAAGCACTCATCCATTCCAGACAGCTGAGAAGCTCATTTTCACATCCAGTCTTACTGCCATGAATATGAACATGACCTCCCTCTGTGCAGCCATATGGTTGCCAGCTTTAATTCAGCAGAGGGGGGAAAAAAAGTTCCCTCATGCAATCAGTCACAAGGTTTGAGATTTTTTTATTTAATGAGTTAACCAACAAAATCCAAATATAATCCATGTTCTGTTGTAGGACAGGCAGAGATCGCTACCACTAATCCCAAATAAACTAAATGGACAAAAGACAAATATGTGTTACAACCTGGTTGAGTCATTTTTTAACCTTTTAGTTTTACTTCAGTGTTTCTGTATCGTCTCTCTTTCAGTACACATTCATGAAAATGTAAAGTTCAAAAAACGCCCAATCCCTTTTCAGTCCAAAGCCATATTCCCATAAATCAACAATCATGATGGGTGATCCCAGCCGTAACAAAATGTTAGAGCTATATTTTGGTCCATATATTTGCTGGGTGATAAGTACAGAGGTGCCATTTCAGAGGGATGAGAATGTGCTAAAAAGGAGAAAGAAGAAAGTAGGTGGGAGAGAGTAGTAGAGCGTAAATCGCCTGGCAGAAAGTGGCATGAATGGAAGGTGTTCTTGATGAGTATTAATGATATCAGAAAAGTGCAGCCAAACATGCACAGAGAAGGGACAGCAAAGACAGGCTGTAATGGATGAGGCTAGCGCTCAGAAGTAGAGGAGCTAGTTGGACTGCAGCACAGCACATAGGTTTCTGAATATTAAAAATTAATGACTATCTCAGTGATTTACGACAACACGAGGATGCTGTAACCCAAGCTGCGTAAGATGGATGTCTCGGGACTGCTAGAAGAAGACTGATGCAAACCTTGTGGAATACAGGAGAGTGGCGCACAGCAGCCTGACCCTCATCATCAGGGATTGTATATCCAGCAGGTCTCCCTCTGATTGAAACATTATTGATTCAGTAATATTAAGATTTATATGTCGTTTCAACATCCTGCGATCATTAGGCTGGATAGATCTAAGGTCTTCTGAGAGAGTTAGGAGAATACCTCAGACCTACTCTCAGAGTCAGACATCTGAAATACATGCAACTCATCTACTCATGGATTAGCTTTATTCTGATGTTTTTCTGGGTTAAAAAGAGCAAGAAATAAAATACAAAACACAATACAGTTTTATTTAACAGCCAAATGTTCTGGTTTTGTAGCTGATGCGGCAAAATGATGTAAAAATTGTTATAATTATTCATTCATATTATTCATTCATTCATTATCCTAACCGCTTAATCCGATGAAGGGTTGCGGGGAAGCTGGAGCCTATCCCAGCAGTTTTTGGGCAAAAGGCAGGGTACACCCTGGACAGCTCGCCAGTCTATTGCAGAGTTATCGTGATTATTATTTTTTTTTTTTTTTTAATCAAGAAGAGTAAGACTGATGGGATCAATCAACCCTGAGGGGAAAAATGGAGCATGTATTATCACCGTCCTTCAGCTTCTCTGGGTTTGTGACAGTTTATATTCTTTAAGATATGAAAAAGTGAAAAAGAATATTTTTCATCAATCATGTTCCAACGTCCTTTTATAGCAGCTGACAGGTCAGCTTTGCAGGATGGAGTCATGTCGTGAACTATTGTTTTCCAATGTCCAACATAAATTTCAAAGCAGATTAAATGTCCGCCCCCATTTCTAGTCAATCATCCGACGCGTCTTTCCTGAAGAAAAGTTTGATCGGTGGTGAGACAAATTCTGGTCCGAAATAATTATTTCATCACAAAACATCATTTCAACCTAAAGAATGAGAAAACAGTCTAGAATTTCAGAGCAGCATTTACTGTAGAGGTCGTGGCTGCATGATGAAAAATACCTTATCGTCAATGTTGTTTTTTTTTTTTTCTTTAAAGGTAGAGTATGTACAATTTTCAATATTTTTTTTAAAAAAATTAACTAAGAAAATAACTACAATCATAATTAGATCTTTTTTTTAAACATGTAGGTTCCAGTCTGTCCATATTTGATGTGTTATTAAATTTCAAGTTTAATTATTGACAAAGACCCTTCTTAAATGTTTGCCTACCAGTAAAAAAAAAAAAAAAAAAAAAAAAAAGTGCTTTTTGTCATTTGTCATTAATTAAACTTGTAATTTAATAACACATCAAATATGGACAGACTGGAACCTACATGTTCAAAAAACTATCTAATTATGATTGTAGTTATTTTATTAGTTTTTTTTTGTTTGTTTGTTTTGTTTTTTTTTAATATTGAAAATCTTACATACTCCACCTTTAAGCTTCTTTTTAACCTTTAGGGGTCTTGGATCATCCTCATGTAATCAGATCTGTTTGGCTTTTCAATGTAGTAATAAAAGAAAAATTTCAGTCACCTGCAGGAATTGTAAACTTATTAGCATATTTACCCTTATGCAGGTATTTATAAATTTAAATTAAGCAATAATTTCCTTAATTTTCCCTCCTTCCACCCATTCATTTTGTCTTTAACCACTCAGTCCAATTAACTGGCAGGCTGGAGTCTTTCCTAGCAATCATTGGGCAAGAGAGATGGTACACCTTAAGCCGGTTGCCAGTTCATTGCAGGGATTTTTCCTCATGATTAAATGAAGTTATAGCAATATTAAGTTTTTTTTTTTATATATATATATTTTGCATGTATTTAGAAATGCTAATAACTCTATTTTCCCTTCTTTTTAAATGATCTCATGATTTTTTTTTTCCCTTTTCTTGATCTAAACAAAATTTTTTGCAATTTTAATGAAGTATGTTTTCTAGTACCCGGCCATTAGGCTGATCAAAACTGGGATTTGTGTATTTTATCCTAACAAACTATAGATGTATGCACATCCTCAAAGAGTGGCAACGCCATGATGTTTGGTTCGAGGATGCATTCTATGACACTTTCTATCCAAATGTTTCAAACCACGAAGATCAAACATGGTCTTGTGCTGAAAGAGCAAAAGAAACAAACAAAAAAAAGTTAAAGAGAAAACAAGTGAGTTAAAGTAGAATAAATGAATAATAATGTGATTGATTTTTACAGTGCTGTTGATGGGATGACAGGCAGAAAAACACCAGCCTTTTCATCCCAGTAAAATATTTTATTGAAGCTCATGAGAATCATGTTTTAAGAGTAAATATATGAAATATACATGGTAAACTGTCAAGTAAAATATGCATGTGACAAGGATAAGTTCTTATCTAACTGTTAGAAAAACATATCGACAAAATCCCCCTTTCAATGTGCTGTTAAGTCTGTGATTTTTATCCTTGGAGCATTTTTTTGATTTTGTTTTTATCAGACTGTGGAAAAACAGCCTGTAGCCGAGGCAGAAAATCTGCCCTTCTTTTGTCATGACTGGATAGGTTTCTGAAAAGTATTGGTTGAAATGTAACATTATTCTAAGATCATGAACAGAGAAAATAAGCTCCCAGTGTCCGTGCTCCTTATCCTTCCCTTAGGCTTCCTTTTACAGGATGCCCTTGTCTGCCAATTACCCTGATATCATTTTCAGCTGTAACTGTCTTCCTCTTAGTGTAATTCTACTGAGTCGCAATGTTTTGGGTCAAAGTTTAAAGCGGGATTAAACTAAGAAGCCAGTTAGCTGCAGCTCACAGCCATTACGCCCCATCTAAATGCAAAAACTAACAATAAGTCCATTCTAGAAAGACTGTTTTAGGTTCATTTTCACTTCATTTCTTACTAAAACAAATAAAACAATTCACACTGCACAGTTCAACCATTAGCATTGAAACTACTTTGTGCTCCTCTGTACAACCTTCCACTTTGAATCTTTTGCACAAAGATTTGTCATTGAATTATATAGTGTCGGTTACGGTCTTTCTTAGTCAACCTTTTTTCCCATTTAAGAGCTTATCTTACGTGACAGTTTAATACAATTTGTTTTATTTATGGCATCTACGAACACTGCCACCTACTGGCTGTATAAAAAAACAGCAGCTTAGATGTGTTTAGCTGCTAAAGGGCTAGTTCGCAAAACACACGAAGGGATAAGTTGTATGCATCATATTGCTTCCAATCCTCACATCCAGTGCCATCGAAAAGGCATAATCTGTCATGCCAACAAAGTGAATTGTTTTTTGCTTATGAACATAGTTTGTACAGAGTTGATGGAAGCTGCCTGTTAGCATGATGTACTGTTTACTTTATTTCCTTTTCTGTGTTGTACTTTTACAAAAAGAAACCCTAATAAGGATGTGGAACATCAGGAAAAGCTCTGAATAATGCAGCATGTGTGACGAGTGCTTACTGAAGCCATGGTTGTCTACCTTTCTGCATATGCTGAATAGCTACATTAAGCTGAGGGCAGAAGGATGAGTTCAAAACAAAATAATAAATATTTTTTTATGTTTTTCAACCTTATTGTCTCCAAAAAACAACAACAAAATGCTTATCACTGCAATGACGAGGATTAGAACAAGTTTTGTAAATGTAAAAGGGTCCTGTACTGTTATAACACCAGACATGAACTTGGAACACATTACAGATCATCATCCAGTTTTTCATTGAGTATTAAAGACCAAGTGAAAAAAAGGCTAAAATCTAGAGTAAATATGAAACACAAGCAACTAAACATCTTTTAGCTTATTTCTGCTCTTGAATCTTCCTGGTGTGATGAATTAAAATGATCTGCAGTTGCAGCGTCTCAATACCTCACCAGATAGGCCATTAGCTGCAAGCCACAATCCCAGCTCAACCCCAGCGAACATGAGTCATAGCATCCAATTTTGAGCAATGGAGCTAATTCCTGTTGAAAATAGGTCATATGGGAAACCTTACCAAAAGTGCAAACTGGAATCTAAAGGACATTAACAATCGGCAGAAATGAATGCCATTCAAAGCCTTGCTTTGTCCTTTATTTCAAGCTCCCACAATGTTCATTTCTATGTTAATGTGAAGCCAGCGGTAGGGAGAAATGTTAATATTGAATTTGCTGCATTAGTTAGTCCTCAAACATACCAGATTGCCAAAATCCATCAACATGGAAAAGGTGGATCATCATCTAATGAGAGTAAGAACAACATGCTGCACCTTTGCATAACTTAAAACTTATTTGGCACATGAGGCAATTCAACTCACAACTTCTAAACAGTGGCTTTCATTTCTGCACCTTTACTCCGACAGACATGTCACCATCATTTGCCATTCAGCTGTCTCCACCCTGTCTTACAGAGCTAAAACAAAGACTGTGCTAAAGGTCAGCCGCACATCACCTCGGCCATCTCTGCAGCTAATCTGTCCACCTGAAGGAAGCGCCAAGGGGAGCCGTAAGACAAAGGACCTGTCGGTGAAAAGGCTGAAAAGCAGCAGCTCTTCACTGATATTCTAGTATCCATATCTACAGCTGGGACACAGCCGCTCACTGTGAGGAAGATTATTACATGCAGTCTGTCCTCTTCTTCAAGACAATGGATGCTGGTAAAACAAGGCTGTTAGCCTGGTTGGCATATATGCTGAATCATATATTGGCATATATTGAAAATATGCTGAATCATTGTCAAACAATGTCAATTAGAAAGTTTTGTCTGTCTTTTTGTAGTCTTTGTTAAATCAGGAACAAATTACTGATGATAGAGAATAAATGTCATGATGAGTACAAGCTAGCTACCAAGTAGAGCATCAAACGTAAGCCATGAAACTGTAAGCGATAAAGGTTGACTCTGAAACACGCTCCCAGACAGTGTATAAAGATGGCTGAACACAAACAAGTAAAACTGTAGCGATAAGATAGTGTCTTCACACCATGTAGAGACAGCTAATAGCCAGCCACAGGTCAAGCGGGAGATGCCTTTGTTTTTGTACAAGAGTTTTGGGCTGGTGTAAAGGTGGAGGCAGGGGGAGTTCAGTTAGAACCATGTGTGTTTTGCACTGACAGTGCAACCCATCACTTATAGAGGAAAATAAATGGGGGATGACACCATTTCTCAGATTTCTGCAGCCTTCTTTGAGTCAGCCCCTGAGTTAGCAACAACAAATACTAAAGAATGGAAAATATGTGTGCACAAGAATCCCCAAGCTAATCTGAGAAGCCCACCACATCATCTGACTGACAGCTTTGGGTGTAATTATGTGGTGTACACACGGGATGCAACTACCGATCAGACCATAATGAAATGAGGTTGACCAGCGCCAACTACTGATTGGCTAATCAGGTGACTTTTCTGCTTTTTAAAAGCTTTTCTTTTCTCTTGGCAGTAAACACACCATGGACAGTGATGCAGAAACAAACCTTTGTTTCAGTGTCTGTGATTGCATCTGGGATGTATTTCAGACCCAAAGTTTGCAATTAAGGATACCTCGTGAAAGGAATATGGTGCATATAGCATGAGTGGAACAATCATAAGGGGAAAATTAAGCAAACCATTGGGTGATAAAGTCAGAGGTGCCTTATTTAGTGAAGAAAAACCTTAACATTTATGCTTACGTTACTGAACAGAACATACATTTCTTGACAACCTTGTTGCATCCCTTTGTTTTCATTATATCTGCATCATTTACTTCTCTGGTGCTCTTTTATTTTCTAAAATAAGCAAATAGTTTCAGGCTTATGATCCTGTGTAAAGGGAGAGTCTATTGAATTTTAATTTGAGGGGAAGATGTGTACACAGGATCAGGGTGGGCAGACTGGTACCTCTGAGGCCACCTCAAGTATAAACAATTATATTCTAGCAAACATTTAGTGTAAACGGACCTTTAGCGAGGTAAACCTCAGATGGCCAAGTGCAAGCAGCTGCAGTGTGTAATATACTGCCAGGTTGTTCTACATCATTACCATGGGTTTTTTTTTTTTTTTTTTTTTTTTTTTTTTGTTTTTTTTTTTTTTATCATAAGGCAGTATTTATACATCATTTGGACAATTGCCTACATGGGTGTTAGAATTTGTCCTTCCACACACACACCAGCAAATTCCACTAGATCATTGGATCTCAAACTGGACCCCATGAGGGTCATGAGGGATTTTCAGGTCACTAGATAATTGTAAAAAAAAAAAATATATATATATATAGCCTAAATTTATCAAATAAATTTATGATTTCTATCAGAGCTGCAAAATTAAACCAATAATTGAGATAAATCTGTGAAGTACCACTTTAACACATTAACACAAGAAAACTTGAAGTTAGGCAAAATGTTACTTTAAAAATCTGAATTCTGTGTTTTCTCCATGAGAGAAGCTAATTTGGGGCATGTGGGTGCCTTGTCACAACAGTGAACCACGTTGTACTTATTTGTGAAGATTCTGCCAGTTTTCCAGCCTTATGTTAAGATGATGGCTGCAGGATCTGATAAATCACATAATTAATCAATCAGTCATCACATGGGGGCTGGACACCATTGCATGTTATCTTGGGGTCGCGGCTCAAAAGGTTTGGAACCACTGCACCAGGCTGATTGGTGAGTTGGTCCAGTCCATTGTAGGGCCAACACAAAGAGAAAAACTACCGCTCACACTCAATGTAGAATAACCATCAAGCTAACATGCTAGCTAACCCTAACCCTCCCCCCATCAAAACCTTTAATACTGCTCCACTTCGAGCAGCTAAAGACAAAGCTGGTTCATTTTGAATGTTAGTGATGCAGAAAATCATGTCATGTTAACCAAAACGTTAACCTGTAGGACTTTAGCAGCAAACAGATTAGCATTGTTGCTGCTAGCTAGCTGAGATGCAGCATCAGAAACCGAGAACAGGGACCTCAGATGGAAATTAGCAAGTAGTTAAGGCATCTTTTCTCTTGGTGACTTTTTGTGCATTGTCCCAACAAATGAAAATGAACTCAAAAGGAATTTAATTTTCTTAATTGTTGAAAATATTGTTTTAATTAATAAATGAAGATGATGAGAAAGGTTTATTGCGGAAGCTTCCATGGTGCAGCACTGGCTAATGTCGACTGTTTAATTGAACCAAAATTAGAAACATATCTGCATCAGTTGATTATATTCCTCAGAAAGACAAAAAGAAATCCAACAGGAATATTAAAATGAAGTTTCTGAAAAAAGATAATTGTAAAGAAAATACAACTGGTGCATAGGACACATAAGTCCTGATTTAGAAGGATAAAATAAATGTAGCTGATGATCCGACTTATTTATCACTATTTCCTCCACCTAATATTAAAAAGAAACATGGATATGAGGTCACAATTCATGCATATATTGTTATTTTTATCTATATTTGAAGCGACAGCAGGTGCATTAGTCAGACAACATAACTAATGTTGCATGTTTTATATCTGTAAGATGCACACACACCCCTTAACTCAGTGCTCGATGGTCAGCACTAGTCATTAACTGAATGACAAGCACAGCAGCAGGCTTGCCTGCTAGGTGTAGACCCAACCTTTCACCTCTCAGTTAATTAGAATCAGATATTTATTACAGCTGCCACAAGCATGCAGGTACTGACCACATCCCAGCCATTTAGTATTCATTATTCATAAAATAATAAGGATGGCGAGGATGAGCATTAAATGACCAGAAAATACATTCCAATCAGAGGAAACATGTACCTGGTATAGTGGTTTAAAGCTAATCAGTGTCTTGTTCCTCTAACATGTCTTACTCAAGGATTTTTTTCACAATCTGTTTCTAAATAAATAAATAAATGAAAAAAAAAATCTAATTGAATAATAATGAATGCAGATGATCCCGCAGCTAACATCTGCTTAGCTTCATGTCAAAAGAGCTGGTGTTCGTGCTGAAGTTCCATGCAGGCAAAACAAGCCGCTGTGACAGAAAATCACTCAGCTGCATCAACAGTTCATTAAAAAGATATTTCCAGGATCATATTCCCTTTGCTTTCACCCTGATCAAGAAGCACTTAATACCCGACAAGCTTTTCTCATTCAAACGCTGCTTTTAACTGCATGTAATTTCCCTTCAGGATGAAGCCTTTCAAACCTTTGGTACCCTCTCAACATGGGAACATGTTTACCAACGCACCAAATATATGGCTGTCAAACTTAATGTAGAGCATGTTTTAGGATTTTGTTTAATGAAAAGGCAATAATATATATATATATATATATATATATATATATATACAAATAGGTGATTTGTGAACTATTTAGCCTTCAGAACTGCCTTAAGCTTAATAGAGCTCAACATAACAGATTTAAAACATCCAGTTTCTGAACATTTTTGCATTATTTGATGGTTAAAACGTTGCTTAAAATCTTATTGATCACATGCTGATATTTGTCTTCTCCCTTTTAATCTATACCAGGAAGCAGAAAACCACGAAATCATTTTGACACATCACATTGTAAATATCCTTAAAATTTAGTTGATATTCTGTTATATTTTGTAAAAGGAAAAAATAAAAACCTCATGTTAAACCTCAAATATCTTCCATAGGTTGAACCTTAAAGGTTTGATTTTCCATGAGACAGATTCATGGTTCCATGATTGCTACAGACTTGTTAGTGTTGTGACGTTTTGCATTACCCATCAGAAACTAGACTGTGATCAGAAAGGGATGGACATTGTCAACAGCAACACTCAGGCTGTTGTGGTTAAATCAGACCATGTTGGCATTATGGGACCCAAAGAGGACCAAGAACCAGCCGTCTGAGCTGTTGATACCAAACAGAATGGATCCATCTTTTCATGTTCTTTCCACCAAATTCTGAACCAATCCAGGTGAATGTTGAACTGGTGTTCTTAATAAAGTGTCCGGTCCGTGTTTAACCAAATGTTTCTCCAATAATAACCCTGCATCCCCAATGATTTTCCATATGTTCATATTGTTGTAACGATACCTCCTGGGAGCAGCTGCAGGTTTTCTCCTGCTTGTATTTGCTCAGTTCAGACTAAAACTGTGTCGCCTCCCCCCCCCCCGACAGTTGCAGTTTTCTGCATTGTGAAGACCACCTTTCATTCCAAACACAGCTTGTCATTGTCTGCTTCAGGAACAATGAATGCTAAGTTCGTCTGCATTTGCATGCACCTGCCTCTCTGTCCAACCTTCCTCGTTCTGGATTCCAGTTAAACACTCTTCCACCTTTTGGAACGCTAAACCGGCTAAACGGATTGATTCTCAGGTGTCGTTATCAGAGCTTGAACAGGGAGAGACAGGCAAGAGCTGCTGAAAGAGGGTTGGGGGTGTGTGTGTGTGTGTGTGTGTGGGGGGGGGGGGGGGGGGGGGGTAGCTGCTAAACCTGCAGGGTAAACAAAAAAAATACGCCTAATGATCATCGTACACTCACACAAAAGCAACTAATTTAAGCTTGCACACACTCAAATACATGACCCCCCCCCCCACCCATGCAATTGTTAGCTTGAGATATCGCAAGCATGGCAATAATCGACATCACTATGGCTGCCCTCCAGATGCAAATAATGCCAATGTTCCAACCTGGTCCTTGTTATGTAAAAGAGTCCGAAACACTTCCATTTATATGTTAATACAGCAGCATTAAGGTTTCATTTTGTCGTATCACGGCTCTAATATTTAAGTGAATGATTAACTTTAGCTAGAGTGCATCCTAATTTAGTAAAGGCTACGCCTCCCACCCCCATTACCCCCCCTCATCTATCAATCAGAAAAAGCAGGAACCACACAGTTGCCTCCAGTCTGTGGCTTCTTTCCCGCGGCCCACCTCGGAGAATCCGACCCTCTCCAGTCTGCTGTCCTTCCAAGCCTCAGCATCGCTGCCATTTGAGAGATGACATCCCTTGCAGGCACTGCAGTGGGGGGGGCGGGGGGGCTTACAGCACCAGCTTTGGGTTTGCTCGGGGCATGTAGCAAAAGTGTGGACAATGCAATCACATGGCAACTCCACAAGGCTTCCTCCCACCCACAGAAGCAGACGGAGGGATGGCGACGAGTGATTTCTCTGCTGCTTTCAACACCATCCAGTCCCTCCTGCTCGGGGAGAAGCTCAAAGTGATGCATGTGGATAAGGCATGGTTTCCTGGATTATGCTGCCTGTCAGAGAGTGGCTCACTGACAGGCAGTTCATCTCGCTGAAGGCCAGTGTGTTGGATCCACTGCCGAGAAGCACTGGGAGGCCCGGGGTAACCACATTGTCAGCTTTCCAGTTCGCTTTCTACACCTCTCCTTTTATGATTCCACTCTGGGTCATGGTGGCTCCACAAGTACTTTGATGGTTCCTCCACTGTGGGGTGTATAGGTCTGGGTTTAGAAAGGGGAAAATGTGATCCTGCTAAAGAAACCTGACGGTGGCTACAGGGACAAGCGTTTGCAGCACGCAGTCTCCGTGACGACGGACTGAGAAGTGGATTTCAGCCTGCCGCCGTCCAGGGTGAGGCGACTAGAATGAACAGCTTCAGTGGAACAAACCGGCTGCTTAATGAGTTCTACTAATCAGTGGAGACCAGCACACAATTGTCATGGCTGAGAATGAAGGCAGGATTAACGGAGGAGTGCAGCTGCTCAGAGGGGAGAAGAGGAAGACGAAGCAGGTTTCCATCTCGCGCCGTTTGGCTCCGTCTCCATGTTGCACGCCATCGCGCTCTACCTCGTCATCCCAGGTAAACATGGCGAGCCGTCTGGCTGCTCCTCCATGCTCAGGTTTATAAGATTCCACCAGGATTCTTCCCCTCCCAGCCAGCATGGAGCCACATGTACTCTGCTGCCCTGCTCTGACAGCTTACGGTACTGAACATGCAGCTCTTTGTAAACACAACCGTCTTGTCCTGTCAATCATTCTCCACTCAGCAACACAGGCTCTTATTAATAACTAGGCCACAATGCTGATGTGTGTGTACACTGTCTATTCAACCTCTTTCTCTTTTTTCTAACACTTAATCCTTTCTTTCCACACCAAAGTGGTTCTAGAGGAAGATTTGGACCCAGAGTCCAGCTCAGAACCAGTTCTTTCTGTTTAAACCTCTATGAGGAGCAAAAACCTTGTGCTAAGGTTAAAATACATTCTGTTATTCAGACCTACAAAAGCAGAAAAACCTTTTAGATCACCGTACATTAAACCCTCTGTTCAGAGCATCAAAACAAAGACAAAAATGAAAACTATTTAACAGACATAAAGTTACAGCCGTTTTAGACAAATGCTTTTTACCTCATAGCCAAACCAGAGGTTGTTGACGTTGGTGCTGGTGGTCAGCATTGTGTTTAGCAGCTGGACTGGATCCTCTCTAAATCCTTTACAGCAGCGTTGGAACATGTTTGACTACATTTCAAACCAGACCAGCGTTTTACAGAGAAAATGAGTCGAACTCTGCCATATCTCTGTGCATCTTCTGCAGAAATTCCAAAAAAAGACATAAAAGAGAATGAAACTATTTACTCGGAGCAACGACCTGCTTTGTTAGCTGCAGAAGATCCCGGCAGCTTTCAGGTGCTTCTTTATGGAGCTAACGTAGCATCACGGCTGAACCAGTAGGGACAAAAATCTGGTCTAAAACAGGATCCTGAGAGTTTCTCCTGCATTTAAACACTGTTTAATAAAATAAAATCACATTTCCATCCAACTCTGCTTCCAAAAGGAGCTGTGATACTGTGTCAAAGGAAAATAAAAACAAATGATGTTTTCTGGTCTCATAAACTTGTTTTAGTCAGTTTGACACATAAGTGTTTACGGGAAGAAATTTAAGAGAAATCTGAATGTGATGGCAGCATCAAGTCGGCTAAACTAAAGGCTCAGCGAGGAAGTACTTCCATACAGAGCATCACAGAGAGGCAGAGTCTCTCATAATACGCTAAACATAATTAGAATAATTACTTCTGAAGAGATTTCTGAACAAATCTCCTCAAAGTTAACCTGAGAGAAACACATCATCCCGACTCCAGGAACGTCAGGATAACCGTGTCCAGCTGAAAATCAATACTGGATGTGCGGGATCTGCAGGCGCTGCTGCATTAAAAACGGATAAAACTCTGTCCTGCGTGGGTTCAGCAACATTTCCACAGGAACAAAATCTTTTTTTCTATTTAAACGGGACGAATCTCCTCTTTCACAGGTCCAGCAGTGAAATCTCCTCAGCTCCCAGACATCCAGGGACTGTTTAGGAAAACTGTGTCAGAGGCGTTGCTGAGATATGTGAATGTTGGTTTATGTTTATTTATCTTGAACACATCTTGCAGCATCTCTCATCCTGTTTGGAAACGAGGCTTTATCCTGTTTTTTGTTTATTCTGGTCTCAGTGTTGAAGAAGCCTGGAATGATGAGAGGGTGCGAAGATGGAGCAGGGGCCTCATTACACATGTTCTAAAGACAGACCCTGGAGTCCTAGCACCACACCTGGTCTACAAGAAAATCCTGCAAAGATCCGAACCGAAAGAAGCGTCACAGGAATGCGCGTGCGTGTTTGAAGAAAGCTCCTCATCCAGCAGAACAGGGTTCTGGTGGAGGATGACGGTTCTGTTTGTGTCACACATTTCTTAAAGTGTAGAGAAATAAATAAAATCCCTGGAAATGACAGTCGCTCCACACACACGATCGATGTGCTGCCATCACACACACACACACACACACACACACACACACACCGACACTTCATCTGAGGATGTCAGCTGTGCATCTCCAATAAGATATTAAACAACCAGATCAATAACGTTCAAGGACAAGGAGGAGGGGGGGTACTTACTTTAAGACGGCGCTGTCCCCCTGTCTCACGGTGATGTTGTCCTTCAGGACAGAGTCTCCGCTCCTGGCTGGAACTCCTGCAGGTACAAGGAATAACAATTTAAGTCCGAGGACGACCAGGCATTTCCCAGGCGCCGCCACGTAGCCGCACATCCCCATCTTTCTGCCTTTTTCCCCGGCGCTGCGCAACTTCCAGGAAAACTTCAAACTGCGGAGTAATTCCTTCCTTCAGCACGCCGCAAAAAAAAAAAAAAAAACACTCCACTGGAAGTGCGTTCCTGCTCTGAGCTGCGGGTAAACAGCCTCGTTCCGCGTGGCCGTGGAGAGGAGGAGAAGCGTGTGGCCGTGGAGAGGAGGAGAAGCGTCCTTTCCGCTCCGCAGCCGCGCGCAGGAGACGCACTTTGCAGGATGGAGAGCAGCGCCGTGCTCGTGGGAGAAAACGCGCACCGTCTCCTTCTGCTTCCAACTGTAATCGCCGTGAAATGGATGCTGTGGCAGAGATGCATCAGCCAAGTGTCCTCTCCTCTCCCCCCCCACCCCGGCTTGCTCCTCTCTCTGTCTGCTGGTGGAGAGACGGTGTGAAGCTCAAAGCAGGAGGCTCAGTTCTCCTCACTATCTTTTTTTTTTTATCCCTTTTTTCATTAACTACAGCTCATAAAGTAGTCTCTCTCTCTCTCTCTCTCTCTCTAGCTATCATATCTCATGTGGACCATCTGGTCTGCAGCGTGGCGCTGGAAGATTCATTGGGGTTATACTGTAGTTGCCCCTAAACTGAGGTCCTAAGACCACCAGCGGACCCTTTAGGGGGGATTTCTGGGGGACGCTGCTGTGATATGATAAACTGAATCTGAATATGACTCCATCTCAGCTGATTCAGTTTCGGTTGTCTGTGCAGCACACATACAGGCAGTGAAAGTAATACCCCCCCCCCCATATAACTTGGATGGCTTGTAGCTCAGGGACTCCCTGGGGGCCCCCCTTTATACTTGGTGCTACGGTAACATGTCCTGGGTGATCTGATCAGAGGTGGACAGGTGAAGCATCTTCACAGGAGGTCTTAATGGAAAGCTAATGGTTCTGTCTGGAGGTAAACAGGTCAGCTGAGCTGCAAACAGTATCAGTCTGTGTACAGATGATTCTGTATGATCAGAAATACAGCTGGGCTGCAAGGAGAGGAACAAGAAATACATATAATAATAAACAGTCCAACAGCACCAACTCAAATGGGAAATACACATTAAAACCTAAAAATTACAATTTAAAAAAAAGATAAATTTAGATATTTTTGGTTGCCATGTTTCCCTTTTTTAACGTCAGAATTTCTGCGAAATCCCGCTCTTTTAAACGGTGAAAAACAATTTTTCCAGGACAGCCTCAGTTGTCTGATTTACAGTCAAATAACAGTATTGTATATGTAGCTGAGTAAAATGGGTTGTTTGTTTTTTTTTTTTTGTTTGTTTTTTTTTTAAAGATAAAGCATTAAGAAATATTAATCAGTTATTATGAACATTCTTTGAACCTGTTATGCTTTACTGTCAAATGGCTGTTTTGTTTTTTGGTTTTTTTTATATATAATTATCAGGCCATTTACTAAATATTGTTATCAAAGTTCCTAGTAGCCTGTTGTTGTGAGGGGGGCTGTATTTAGTGGTACACCACAGCTGCATGTGTGACGTTTTGCAGCTTCGCGGCAAAAGCTGGGAAACTTTTGTATGGGTAAGACGCGTTTCAGTGTTGTCTCTCTCTTTAACAAGCTAGCGGTCTAAAAATGTTTTGCTTTGGCTTAGACGCCTTAAGAAAGTGAATATATTATTGCTACTCTGTCTTTTAGTTTGTTTTTTATGAGTTTTGGTCGATGAAAATGACTGTTATTGTGACTGAATGTGTGGGATTTTCCCACGTTCCTCTGACCTGCTGCAGGAGGCGGAGAGAGAGACTGTGCCGTTGTCCGCGTCTGAACTGTGCCCTCTCATGTTATTCACAGAATAAACGTCCAGATCCTGATCCTTGGTGTGACCTTATTGTCAGTCAGCAACCATTCAAGAGCCGTTACATATAGTTGCAATATAAGCACAAATACAACAAACATGCATCCGAAACAGCTAAAACGTTGACATCAAGAGATAAAAAGTAAAATCAGCATCTGGATTGGTCACGTTGAGTTCAGAACGATGGTGATATTTCGACACTCTGAACTCTAAATCACCTTCTTGACTTGATGATCGCTACCTGCCAGGATTCTCTAACTGCGGTTTGGAGACGTAAAACACAGCCCAGAGAGCCTTTTCTCACCTGCATCATTTACTCAAACAAATTTGCAACAGAAACTATTTACATATTTACTCTTTTTTTCCTCCAGGTGTTTGATTTGTTTTTTTAAATGGTTATTTATGCTTCTTACCTGCTAAACTCACAAAATCAATGCAAACTGACCTTGTTTTTGGTGCCACATGTGCATCAAAAACGTCTAACTCCAGTCTGATGGGAGCCGAGGAGGGACAATTTTTACCCTCTCGGTTGTTTGTGTCTGTGTTGGCCCTGTCATGTACTGCCGACCTGTTCAGGGTGACCCTGCCTCTTGCTCAGTGCTTGCTGGGAAAGACTCCAGCTTCCCTGCAACCCTTAATTGGACCAAGCAGTTAAGAAAATGGATGGATGGAATTATGAAAATTGTTCGCATGAATATCACTTATTGCACATTTACCATGAAGAGTCTCTGAATAAACAATACATTTTGCTGTTGGATTGTAAACCTCCAAAACATGATATAAATGTCTGGAAAACTTCTGTAGATCAACTAAAGTCTAAGCCGTTTACCCCACAGTTACAGAAACTGTTGACAACATAGCAGACTCAAGATAAAAAAAAAAACAAAAAAAAACATGCAGAATTGTGAACATTTGCATTATTCTAACAATCAAGTTTCCAAATTAACATTCAGCAACTTGCCACATGCAGTTCAAAGTAACATCACATCATTCACTATAAAAGTCCAGCCGTCGCTGCCTTGCAGCGTCCTGAGGCTGAGAAATGGCACTTTCCAGCTTTCTTTTCCTGCCTGGGGTCAAATTGGATATGAACACACTGATAGCTTTGAAATACACACTATGACTGATTCAGCAAAGAAATCCAAGACATGATGAGAGTAAAAGGAGGAAAAGGAAGAAAATGACTGAGATAGAGATAAGACAAGAGTCTACATCTGGCTGACTTTTTCTGGCTGGAGAGAGCTCAGAGAAGAGACAGGATGCAAGACGGATGCTGCTTCGCTTCAGTGTAAAAATCTTCATGAATATTCACAAGTGTGACTTTAACATGAATTTAGACAGGTATAAATGAAAGATAAACTGTCACTTAAGCAGGGAATGAATGATTTCAGTTATTTGTCCTGAAAATGATGAGGATGGGATGATCACTACATTTCCCATCGACACCCTTCCATAACATCACACATCTGCTAGCTGCACATGCTCACGTTAGCATATACGATGCTGTTAGCTTGCTACTGTCGGAACAAAGTACAGCTGAATGTGGAGTTAAATAAGATGACATGTTGCATGAAAAGTAAAAACGTGATCGCAGAACGTGTAAAACAGGATCACCAACTCTGGTCCTCTGGTCCACCAATGTCCTGTAGGTACTGGATGTTTCCTTCAAGAGGTCCTATTATGGTATTTTGGGTTTTCTGAGCTTTCTACAGTGTTACAGTGTTGAATCCTCATCAGACATGTGAACGGCACTGTTTTTTATCACCTAACCACAGGTTTGAGTTTGAGTTTGAGTTCCAGCACTCTCTCCGTTCGGTTTCCATGGCGACGAAAAACGCGTCGTTTTAGAGAGTTTTTTCTACTTGGAAATCCTTGTGACGTCCCGGGGGATAAGGTTCGGTGATTGGTTACCTTCTCCTGGTTAACAAGGGCATGTACAAATACATCAGGCGGGTGGAAAACGTGGGATAAAGTTCTTTCCAACGATGGCTGGTGAGTTTACCAAAGAGAGACATCCTGCTGCATTCGTTGCTGTGGGTTGCTGTTTTCCACTTCGTTTTCAGGGTCTGATTCAGGTTCCAACATGTAGGGCTGGATGCTATGTGTTGACATCGTATTTTGTTTTTTTATTGAGTTTATATTAGCTTAATTCTTCTGTTTATGAGATGTTACAATGACGGCGAAAGCAGTTGCGGTGCGCTCTCGATGTAGTGCAGTGGCGGGAGGCGGGGCTTAATGCGGAAGAGTCTCAATCCACTCGTTTTGCCCACAGGCTGATCTGACAGCCTACGGAGAGGGTCGGTCTGAAGTAAATAAAGCCATTTGTGACAATAACTCGACCAATCCCAGCCCTTCTGGTCTCAGTAATAAAATTAAATTAGCCTGAAATGCACATAATAGTTCCACTTTAAGGCAAAAAATAGATTCCCAGCAATTTGTTGTCAAGTTTTGCACGAATCTCTTAATGATCATTTCATGTAAATAAGGTGTGTTGCAGCAGGGAAACATGCAACACCTGCAGGACATGGGCTCCTGCAGACCGGGTGGGTAATCCCTGCTGCACAGAAATGATGCTGGTAAAGACTGAAAGAAAGAAGACAGTCCTCTCACTCTGACCTTTTATTAAACCCAACTGAGCTCAAAAGATATATCAAGGACTTTGGTCCGGCATCGACGTCTGTCTTTTGGCTAGTTTGAGCTCAAGCTGTTTGTGTGCAAAAAAAAAAAAAAAAAAAAAGAAAGCAAAATAAACTGAGAATATTCAATTTATATATAAATAAAACTATTTCAGTGAGTTGTAGTTGTGCGGATCGATCCAGAATGTGTCCACAGTGTGTCCTGGAGACATCTTCTGTTTGGACTGTGAAACAAATGTGCATAAATTTATTCACATGTTGTGCAAACAACCTGCACACATCCTTAAAACCTCCTGTATGCATTCATCTCTTTTCCATGCTTTCCTCTTGTGACTGGATCACCCGGGACTGAAGTTTAATACCAAATGTGAACTAAGCCCATAAAGGCTGCTGCAAAACAACCACCAGCAATAAGCTTCACACTCTTCCCTGGTTACTCATGTAGTGTTTTTCTGAAGCAACGTTTTGCTGATGTTCTGGTGGATGAATTAAGATTAGATCCTTTGGATAAACAGTCCTCAAATGGAAAGTGTTCTGAAGTGGCAGCAATGCCAGGAAACAGGTGAAAGACCTCTTGTAGAGAATAGACTTTCTGGGATGCAACCTCATTCTCAAGAATTTTACACTTTCAATGGAAACAGACCGACAAAATCCCAACAGTTTACAGTGGAGATCTGCAGCCTATAATGCTGTTTTCATCCCCTAGGATACAACAAAAGCTGAGCTGCCAAGCAAGAAAAGTAGGTCACTGCTCCAAGAAAGTGTCTTCTTAGAATTTTGTTAAGTCTTTCCTCAAGACTTTCATTATTACAGTTTTGTGTTGGCGTCTTGCATATATATGTAAATTCGGCTTGGAGGAGTACAGCTGAACGAGCTCGGGGTCAGGTTTTATCCTGGCATTGTCACCCCTAACGCACTTCTGCCTGGTCTCATCAGGCAAGTTAAGATGAAGTCCATGGTTTTTACACCCAGCGAGCGTCTTAACGGCACTACGTCTGTTTCTTAGCGTTCCTAACGTGTGTCATGTTTTCATTATCTGTCCAGCCAAACATGAAGAGTGGAAGCAGCCGCTGTTGAGGTTACTACCCTGTTTTCCACTGCTCATGCATGAAACACGCACAGCTGTTGTAATAAGCTGTTTTGTTTTGAGTTCAAGTCCAGTCGTATAGAATAGGAGAACAACGAACTGGCCTTGGACGCGGCGCTCCGACCATGAAGTAATGATGAGCAGCAGATGAGTAAACAAAGAATCATGTTGCTTTTATCTTTCCAAGGAGAAACAGATTTTCTTTGTTTTTTGGACTTTCTCCAGTAAACTTTTCATTGTTATATTAGTTTCAAAGCTGTGAACTTCTTTCACAGCATTCTAACAGAAAACTTACATTGCATCATCCTTAACTTGCGACCTGTGAGCAGGGCTCGAAATGAACCCACCAAACAGGAGCAGAAATTCAATTTGCTTGTTAACTCTATGGGGCAAGTTTCTATTTTAGATCTCTGTGTTTTATTTTATTTTTAGCAGGAAACTATCTTTTTAATGTAACAACAGAATGGAGGTTTTGTTACATACCAGAAGGACACTATGTTAAAATTTCTAATTTCAATGTATTTCATTGAGTGCCCTAGAAAGGGATAACCCTCTGGGTCTTTTGTATATTTTACTCTTCTTATTATTATCAATTTTTTTACATCTACATTCCATTTTTTAAACAATTTAACTTATTTTGTCTGGCTCATTCTTTACAGCACAGTGATTTTAGAGTCCCCCCCCCACTATTTTACTGGCACTGGACACAAAAAAAATAATAATTTCAGAAAGTTAGATTGTTTTTTTTAGTGAGAAAACCATGCAAATATTTAACCAACCCTTTTTTAAACTCAGAATGCAAATAATTGTTAATTAAAAAATAAAAAATAGCACATAATCGTGTGTTAGGATGAAAATACAAAGTAGTGAAGAAGAAACTCAGAAGCCAAACACGGCTAAGAAAATGCAGGAAGAATTTCCCGACCCCAGCTCAGTTTATTTGCCTCCTCCTGCTAAACAGCCGAGAAAGAGAAAATCGTTGGTGGACAAAACTGCGAATAAAAAAGCACTCGGAGAGCGCAAACCTCCGCCATGGCCTTTAAAAAGTTCCTGGATCCAAATGGTGATCCGGATCACCATCAAAATTAAATCAGTTCTTCATTTTCACATTTCCAACAACTCCGGAAAATTGAATAAAAATCCATCCATAACTTTTTCAGTTATCTTGAACACAAACAGACAAACGCCGATGAAACCAGAACCTCCTTGTCGGAGGTGATATAAAAGCATCGGATCACGCAGGGAGTAAAACACGAGGGGGAGGAGCCAAGACAAGGGGAGGAGCCAAGACAAGGCGCCACTTTGCCAGCTCCCTAACATGACCTCCCCCAACTTTAAAGTGTTTATCATCAAACTCAACAAAAATTAAACCTGATTTTGTAAATCAAAATCCAAATACTAAGTTTGACAAACTTGAGACCGCGATTCAGATTCACTTACAAAACCAAGTTACTGCCGCTTGCTGCACCTTTTTCAGAGATATTTTCAACTTAACAGCCGCAGTACTTCAGCTCAAATATACCAACAGACCTTTACCTCCTTACAAACATTATGTAGGATTCCACTTTGTGTTGTCCTTTTTATTTAGTTTCATATAATGTCAAAAGCATTGCAGCTTGTTGCCTTCATGTTTAAGTTCACTCAGCTCTGACAGTTCTTTATTTTTGTTTTTTTGCAGTGTATCTTAGCGTACATGCTGCTATCTGGACAAAGAGCAGCTGAATCAGGAGGGAAATCTAAATGTACGTTACATAGATGAGAAAATTAAAATGTGTTGATGGATGGATGGTGGAAACAACCAGGCTGGTTAGTAACTAGTTAGTAACTTTTTTTCTTGCTCAAAAAGAACAGACATGATGTTGTTCAGCATTTTCATGGAAAAAGCTTTAAAAAAATGTAATTAAAAACATTTATTTGCGCCTTTAATCTGGATTATTACCCTTAAATAAAATGTAGTTTATGGGAATCATTTTTGGCTCATGACTTCAGGAATCTATCAGCCTCCCTGGTTGTTGACCAGACCAGTTGATTTGGAGGCCTGCCAGAGACTATTATAAACCTGTCAGAGATCAGACGGGCTTCTGCTAATTTGTCCGTTTTTACACTTAATATGAGGACGAAATTTTCAGTTCAAGTGTTTGAAGATCAGGTCGAGGAGAAGAGGTCATTTTGGAGGGAAAGCGTTAAAGATAATGAGAGTCTGAACCTTACTGAGCCACATTCGCTTTGTTTACTAATGCGCCCCCGCTCTGTTTCTCCCCACCCCAATCTGTATGCATGGAGGGCTGTCTGGCCACTAGGGATGAGTGTGGCACTCTGCTGCGTATCTAACAGCAGCTTTCACGATTGCTATGACAGCTTTTGGGTCTCATGAGAAGACTAAACAAGTTAATTTCTTTACCTTATTGTCAGTGTGGCCCACTGTTAAGATATTAGATGGGGCAGTGGGGGGGTGGGGATCCAGCGCTGTCCATCGACAACATCAGTTGAGAAAGACACAAGTAACACATTGTGTTCTTGTCTGGTACCGAATGTTTGTGCGAGTGTGAAAACCCTGATAGGCTGCAGTTAGCATGCTCCTCGTCAGACTCCTGCACATGCAGTTCACTTGACAATAAAGTGTTTCTTTACGAGCTAAAGGCTCTAAATTTCCTGCACAATCACCTTTTTTTTTAAGCCGACAAGCTTTTTAAAGATGTTATTACCCGATTTTGTGGCTGCAACACCAGAAGTTGTCTTTCAGGTCACATTAACTGTAAAGCAGTTCATCCCCTCTGTCACATTTTACCATTTCCCTTTCAGTTTCACAGTTTCGAGGGCAGACCTGGGATCCTAAAACCAGGGATGCACAAGTCAGTGCTTGTTCAGACGTGTGCAGCCCATCACCTTCATCCAAACTGTTGTTTAGTTTATTCTAGGGTTGTTAGTGAGGAATTATTATGTTTTCTGCCATGGAAATTGGCCAAAGATAAGACTTAATTAGAGCCGTATCGGCCTGGGATATAACACGCGTCTTCGCTGGGTGCACATCTTAATGGTTTTTAAATTAAAACCCCTCCCTGACCTCAGCAAAATCTAAGATATGTGGTCTTAATTAGAGTCAAGCATGGAAGGAAAAGGTGGACTACAGGCATTTACTCACAGACATCCCGCTTCAGTCCATTAGAGCTGCATTTGGACACGTGACATTTTAACACTTCTGCCGTCCGTGTGCGGTGAGAAAACAGGAGATTCAAAAACCCCATCATGAGAGGTCATGAAGAGTGTCTTACGTGTGCAATGCAGAGTTGTTTGGAGGGTTAAATGAAACTGCAATCTCTTTCAATCCATATGATATGCATGATGTTGTTGACCCTCAGCACTCTGCCTTGCAGCAGGTCCGGTACATCTGATGACCTTGCCAAAGCATCAACACTAGCGAGGACGCCAAGCATGCGGAAATGACAAATTAGCATGGCATTGTTTGTTGCTCAGCCCACATGAATCATTCCTGAAGTGTCACACTAACACTGATAACGGGGTGAGTAGAGGAAAGATGCGGCTCACCTTTAAATAGACGGTAGATTAAAAATAAACTAATTTTACTTAAATCAGCATCTTTTTACATGGTTGCAACCATTTTGTTTTGTTTCATTTGTCCATGCAGCGGTATTTCCCGCTGCAACACATTCACAGCAGACCTCGGGTGCTTTATTCAGACAATCCATCCTAATCTCTATTCATATCATGCAAGGATGGGCAGGGCTAGCAGACAATGGACGGGCCTCTGGCCAAAGCAGGCTACCCAAGCAAAAACACGGCTAGGCTGGATGAAAAGAGCTTATTCATCTGCAGAACCTCGGATTCCTCTGGCTCACACACAGCAACATTATGCAACTTATTCAAGCCAAACTGAAGTCCAGCAATGTTTGGTGAGATTTTCTGACAAGTAGCCACAGTAATGTAGCCGTTTCTCCACAGCAAAGCCAAACTTCAGCTGCTTGTGGAACACAGTCTGTCCACGTGATAACAATTACAGCCTCTCCTCAGTGGTAACTTGTCCATTTAAGACAGATTTATGGGGTTAATTATGTCTCTGCTAACCTCTCGCGAGGCAGCTTTCAGTCTGAGGATCTGGAGAAATTTGCTGGAGTAGATCAAAGTAGCTCCATCTCCTCTCCAGGCATCACATTTCAGCTCTTAAACTAATCGCTATTTTCTTTCTTTACAAATTCATTTTACATCAATCTGGGATACATGATCTTATTTGAACTTTAAAAGGCAAACCTTACGTTCTTTAAACTCAGCTTCGTGTTTACTGGCCAGAAATGCTGCAATTAATGGGCCTCAAAAGTAGGATGATGGAAATAATTTCAAATCAAGGCGAGGCACGTTTATTTCTATGTTGCATTTCATAGGCAGATGCATTCAAAAGTAATTTACATTAAGCTGATGAAGATGAACAACATCCAAACATGAAAGGAGAAATTGAATAATTACAGATAAAAGGAATTCAGTGATGAAATGAAGCGTAGCAGGGCGAATGCTAACACGGAGGTGAGGACCAGAGAGAAGAGAACAGGGAAACACAGCATCAGTCAGAGATTATTTCATAGTGGTTATGTTTTAAAAGCCTAAACATGTTCACACACCTCCACAAAACCATGTGGGGAACTGCTTTGTTGCCATGCATTATGCAAAACCCTGCTATACACACGCTGTATTAGCAGGGTTTTGCTAAAATGTGAGTGTATACCTATACATGTGTGTGTGTACACACTCAGAAATGTACATTTCTGACCATTATAAGGTTATAATACATATTATGATCAGATTATAATAGTTAGTGAAACTAGTTTTATTATGTTAAGTTGTAAACACAAGCAGCTGATCAGCCAATCACGTGGCAGCAGCTCAACACATTCAGTCATGTTGTCATGACGACTTTCTGAAGTTTGAACTGAGCATCAGAATAAAGAAGAAAGATTTAAGTGACTTTGAACATGACACTATATTATATTACTATCTCTTATTTTATTATTATGAGTTGAATAATACTGCATCATACTGTCACTTCTGCCCTGAATTCACACGTTCAGCAGCTTCTGTATGTAATTATGCAACTGGAATGCCGATTGCCCTGCGCTTTTCTGGTCGGTGACCGTCCCTGGCCTTAATTTTTGTGATTTTATCTTTTGTATCTTCGCTCTGTGCTCCTCACTTCTTCTCAACCCCCCCACCATAGTTCCCCTGTGACACGCAATTCTGCAATAACTAAATTAGAAAAAAATAAAAACAATATCCAAGCATGAAGAGGAGCCTCGTCATCACATCCATTAAACTCTGCTAGTTGAAGCTAATTTATTTAGCACAACTCAGCAACCACACTTTAACTCTTCTTGCCATGGCACTGGACAGCACAAACTTTAGAATATATAAAAAAAAAAACTAAAAATTTATTTGGCAAAATAAAAGTTTTTGTGTTTCAGATCCTAGACCTTTTCCAGGAAATCTGTCTTCTATCTGAGAGCACTTCTCTCTCAGGCTGCAGGTTTGTGGTTCCCAGAGACTCGAGGAGTAGATTCACATCAGCCTGTTTGATTGGAATCAGCTTGGAAAGTCCGCTTCGTGTGGAGAAATGGGAATTCTGATTTGATCCGTTTCAAGCAGACCAAATCCCGGAAGCAGACTACAAAACAGTGCATTGTGGGTTCAGTGCACAATCTCACCCGTATTGTGGATAAACACAACCAAAACTTTCTATGTGGAGGGAAAGACGGCTCTAGACGACAGAAATGTCTCACAGTGAGACATGTAACATTTGGTAACAGTTCTGATAGAAATCTGATCAGTCAACCCCTCCACCAACTGAACAAAATGTGTCCCCAATCTGACCGGATCTATCGGACATTACTAATATGAACACACCCTAAGAGTAGGATAAGAGGAATAGTTTTCGGCTATCAGGCTCCTCTCTTATGGAACCAGCTCCCTGTATGGGTTTGGGAGGCAGACTCCCCCATGGCTTAAGACCTTCCTGTGTGATAATTTTTTTTTTTCTATCAACTTTATATTTATTTTATATAATACACATTAACAAAAACACATATAGACAAAAACACCATAAACAAAAATAAAATAAACATACATACACAGGTCCAGGACACATAATAAAGTGTTAGATCTGCATACTAAAGAAACACGACTCAAATTTGTTAACTTCCTCAATCATCCTTAAAAGTAGCCTCATATTATTAGACTCTTGAGGTCAGCCACTGCTTAATTCCAAACAATTCTAGTTTCTTCCTTAGCATTATGTACATGTGCAGTAGACAACTCTAAATATGCTACATCTATAAAAGATAACCCCCACTGGCAGTAAGGTAGAGAATGTGGAGGTTTCCACCTCACAGCAATCATCTTTTTGGCAGCAGTTAAACCGGCCAGGAAGACCCTTTCTTGTGCTTTGTGTAATTTAAGTTGGGACATATCATTCAGCAGTAAAAGTATATGTGAGAAAGGAAGGTTTGTGTTTAAAAGAGTAGACAGACAATTTCTTACTACCTCCCAAAAATAAAAGACAGCAGACCAAATGAAAAAACGTACCAACAGAGTTTGTATGACATGAGGAACAGTTTGGATCAGCTTTGATCTTGATGTTGTAGAGTTTACGAGGGGTCATATATGTCCTGTGGATAAAGTTCAGGTGAATTTGCTGATGATCAGGGTCTTTAGACAAACAAAGCACAGCGTCCCAGATGACTTCCCAGTCAAAGTCCGGTGGTAAATCAGGAATATCAGACTTCCAGCAAGTGTCCAGATTTAGCGGGACACTTTCTGCGGGACCTTTGTGATAAATCTTATAGTAAAGGGGGCTCATCATCTCTTAGTTATGCAGCCATAAGCTTAGACAGCTGAGGGACGTCCCATGGTGCACAGAGCTCTTCCTTTTCATCTCTCTGCTCCTCATCTTCCTTAACAATTTTGGCATCATTAACATATCTTTCCTCTTTCTGCAGGTCTTCCTGGATAAAAGCTGCAGTGCATGTTGGTCTCTCTTTCCTGTCCTCTCCACCCCAACCAGTTGTGGTCGCAGATGGCTTCCTTCCCTGAACCGGGTTCTGCTGGATGTTTTTTTTCTTCCTGTTAATACAGAGTTTTTCCTGTCCACTGTCGCCTGGTGCAGCTCCTGATGGGGGACTGGGCTGAAGTCAAATTTGATGCCATCTGTTGGTTTTCCTTAACTATGCTATTTGTTATTAAATGGCTTGAATTGATGTGTTTGTAAAGTGCCCTGAGATGACATTGTTGTGATGTGGTGCTGTACAAAAAAAGCTGAACTGAAATGAATTGATTAACTATGAGCTTGACACGTTTCATCCTGATATTTCAGTCAGTAAAAAAACTATCTGCAGTCACATCAAACTACCTTTTATCTTTATAAAATAACAGTCTGTAAAATGTGGGTGCAAATGTCACAGCTTAAAGAGACACTTGTCTGCAAAACAGAGTCAAAAGAAAGAAAAAATGAAAGAAAGCTGCAACTCGCCCACAACTTTTCAATCAGATTTTCAAACCAAGTGATTGTCAGCAAATTGGCCATTTCTTTTCAAAAATGAAAAGATGTTTTGTCACATTGTGAAGTGTTGCGATCAAGTGTTTGGATTTATTTTTTCCACGGTGCCACTCAACCTTGGATATGTTTCTCAAGTCGTATATCTGTGCTTTGCTGCACTGTTTCTCCGTTGACACTGACGGCTTTCTATACAACAAAGTGACTTTTGTCTCGCTAAGACGTGGTGTGTTAGAATGTGGTTTTAAGATTTTCATTTCATAGCTGATAAAAAAATAAAACATAAAATGCTGTAGTGGATCGAAAACAGATGTAACTTTCCTGTGTAGGCAGTAATGAAGGTTTGTTGCAATCCCACATTGGATGTCTCAGCATTGATTGATTATGAGAGTGAGAAATAACTGATCAGTATGAGTCTCTAAACTCCAAAAGGGGAATTTGCACACAACAGCTACATCTTGTTTGAATGAATGTCAAACAAAACAACTCTAGTTATTCTTAGGCTTGACATATTGTCAAATTTGTTATTTCCCAGCTGTCCTTCAATGCAGCACAGCTGTTCGATGAAAGACACATTCGTCTGCAGATTAGAACTACTCATTTATACGGGAGCAAAGAACTGTCATCCAAATAATATTTATTTTAAAAAAATACTAAAAACTTGACAGTTTTATTGTAAAAACATTAAACTGATTACATTACAACACATTTTTGTAGTGAAAACATGGAATATAAATCATATTAATCTTGTACTTCAAAGGATAGATTACCAAATGATGAAGCTTGAAGTTCATTGTGAAAATTTTGACAATACACTCTTCTATTCACGCTCCACACAGAAGACAGACATGCAGATGGAAAGACTGTTTTGTTTATATCCTTCATTACCAAAGAGCATAATCTGGTCACCGTAATGTGTGTGGCCGACATGCTATAGGAGGAGGAAATAGAAGGAACATAAAGAAGACAACGAATAAACCGTTCAGCAAAAAACCTGAAGAAGATGCAAGCTGCGATCGGGGGAAAAAAAAAAAAAAAAAAAAAAATCTTTGTGGTTTTATTCTTTTACTTCTTGTGGTGTTTTTGAACAGTTGTAATGAACATTACAGCTGTGAAATACTGCTACCAACTAGTGTAAAAATGCCAAAGTGAACCCTGAACTCAGTACTGCCCTCAAGTGGATAAACTGACTTAACAACTATGGCAACATACAAGACGCGTGGAAGTATGAGAGCATGACAACATTAAAAAATATGTCGCTATTTACATACTTAAGGGAGTAGAAATGTGCCTTTATATCAGACTGCACTATGGTTTTTTTTTTTCTTTTTTTGTCTGCAACTTAATTCTCTCATCACCAGCGGTAAATGTGGCCTAAACAATTTTTTTTTCAGTCTTCAGAAGACAGCGAGGTCAGAGGTGTAACTACTGGTACATGTCAACCAAAAGCAGCTCACCCAGTCACACGTGCAGACGTGTTGCTCATATCTGTCCCATATGTCTGTGCACAAAGATAAATCAGTGTTTCACAGCTAACTCTTCACAAAAATATTTTTTTCTGCTTTGCAAGAAATAATTTCCATAAAGTTATTTTGCCACAACAATTTTCAGACAGTAATTTGTGTTTTATATTCTTACAATAAAACTGCTCATTTTAGAATGTGATATGCTTCATGTTTTTACAACAAACTAATGGCAATAATTGTCTGGCAAGTCTGTGCTTCCGTAGATCAGATCTGCAGTTGCAAACCCCTTGTTTTTCATAATGGTGCCCTCTAACTACAAACCAGCAGGGATGATGACTGGGTATTAAACCTTAAATCACATTATTTGTTCAGTTATTTCCCATTAAGATTTTTTGTGGACTTGAGGTCGACAACAGGATAAACATTTTACTGTGATAGGTTTGATTGATACTATTTTCCACCGCAGATATCAGTCTAGGTTAAGCTAGCTGCTATAGTTTAGCTTGTTTATTTAGGAGCAGAGGTGACTTGGGCGCCGTAATCCTGCAGGTTTTAATTGTGTCCCTGATATAAATCACCCGATTCTAATGAAAGTGCTCTCAACAGCTTGTGAAGTTCTGCCCATTCTTGTTAAACCAACAATCTGACTCAGGAAACATCCAAGAGTTGCAGGACAGCAGGCCTCAAGAACCAACTTTGGATACCTCTGACAAGGGTTTGAGCTTACTTTAGTGAATCTTACTCACCCTGACAAATTAAGCAGAACTACAAGTGGGTTGGACGTGACTGAGAAATTAATTACAGGATTTGCAAGTAATTAATCTTGATTAAACGCATTTGAATTGTTTAATATTTTCCAAAAAGGTATTATATATACATGGATTTTAGTTGGTGATGATAATGATATTTGGTGACTTGGTGGGTCTTGTCCACAGTGCCAGATCCAGCCTCATTTGTTTATTGTATATGGTAACAATGCTATATTAAATAAAATAGGTATAAAATATGATATGATGATGTTTTCAATCAGCTTATGATGTTAAATTCCTGAAGCTGATCACAGGTTGCTAAAGCAATTTTAACTTTTGATAATCTGTGATCATTGCTCGCAAATGTGAATTTAATCCTCAATAGAATAAAAACATGGTGTTACATTTGGGGTATTCGGCCAAGAACAAAATGACAACAAACACCAATAGGTCAATATAAAAGACACAGTTTTAAGACTAATTTTCTGTAAACTCTGCAGGGATCCACCTGACCATTGCAAAAATGTCATTTATGTAATACCTACGCAACATGCTTCCTCAGGTTATACACTTAACTTTTGTATCTTTAAAGTTGGTTTCTTTCAGCCGACACAGAACATACCGTACAACGTTTGTGCTGCTGTGCCAACATGATTTGTTGTGTGAGGTCATGTGACTGCAAGGCTTTGTCTGATTGGTTAAATGTGCAACTTTGTTTTAGAATTTTCACGATTTAATCACAATTTTGCATCCCACTTGGTTTGCAAAGACAAAAACGGATATTTTACCCTTGAATTATTTGCAGTTTCATGCTGTTTCTTCTCTTGATGTGTAAAGGCTTTTACAAAGTGTAAAATTGTGTAAAAGTATATAAAATTCTTCACAAAGTTACTCAAGTAAATATGGTGTAGTAAAACTACACTTAATGTGTTTTTAAAAAAGTTAGTCAAGTAAGTATAGCTGGTTTACAACCCACATCAGACTAACATGAACATGTAGATAACAGTCTGCTTTATCAATGAAGTAAAATCTGAGTCTAAAGTTTTCATTTGCAGTATTTTCTCTGCTAATTACAGAGAAGGAGGATGTGAAGGTCTAACACTGACTGCACAGGGAGAGAACAAATACATGAAAAGCTTTAAACTGTTTTCATCTGGTGTGTTCAACTAATACACATGGAAGAATCTCTCATTAACTTAGCTCCAGTATCTTCTCCTTAAATGACACAGTTCCCTGCTGCATGCAGACTCACAGTAGCCTGAATTCCTCCAACAAATGAAGATATCTTCAATACAAAGCAAATAAAAAAATAAAAGACAGATTCCTTCATGGTCTCCTGCCTGATTTCAAAGTGATCCCAACCCCAACTGTTGAAGTCTCATATTAGCTTTTGATTATCTCTGCAATACATCGAGTCCGTGTCACTGGTGATGAAAGGGTTTTGCATGTTGTTCTTTCAGCTCTTTTTCACTCAGATAGCACCACAACTGGCAATTTGTCAGGAACATTGGTGTCTCATCAGAAGAAAGTGAAGCCTTTACTTCTTTAACTGTGGTGAAAATGGTAAAAAGTTTGATCATTATTGGTATAAGACAAAAAAAAAAGTGCATTTTAACAACTTACCCCCCACAAATAGTTTTATATGCCCGAAACAAAATGGTAATCAATCTTCTGGTTGGATAAAGTGAGGAAAAAAAAAAAAAAAAAAGGATGGAAAACATGACTTATTCCTAAACCTTTAAATTTCCTATCATCTTACGACACCTGCTTAAAGCAATAAAAAATGTATTCTGTTATGTTAATATAATGATTAACTATAAAAGCCCTCGGAGAGAGCAAACCTTCGCCAAAGCCTTTAAAAAGTTCCTGGATCCAAATGGTGATCCTGATCCGGATCACACCAAAATAAAATCATTTCTTCCTTTTCACTTTTCCGACAACTCCTGAAACGTTCATAAAAATCCATTTAAAGCTTTTTGAGTTATCTTGAACACAAACAAACAAACAAACAGATAAACGCCAGGCGAAACATAACCTCCTTGGCGGAGGTAATGGGGAAGGGAGCAACAATATAAAAATGAGCTCGGTGATTAATTTTTAAAGAAAAAGGACATGAACAGCTGTTTCCATTAGCTTCGCTTTGTTAGTGAACATTGAATAAAATATATCATATTTTATTCTAATTCAACCTGTGATTTTGGCCAAAATGAACTACAATGCTCGTTTTAGTTTTCTCTTTTACACTGTAAAAAATTTAGTATTTCCTGAAACTATTAGAAAGAAATATCATACAGTATCAATCCATTAGTTAATCTATAGAACATTTTTAAGTCGAAGCAAGTTTTTATGTTCAAGACCATTTAAGTGTTTTCCATAAAACATTACAGATGATGAAAGAACATGAAAGTAGTAAAAGACAGCAGGAAATGTGTTCAAAAAGCAAAATAGTAAAAGGTTAAAATAGCAAACATTTCTGTTAAATCATGAATTAAATTTAAATGATTAAAAAGACAGAAGTTCAAATTTCATACATGGTGCAAAAGTAAAATGTGTTTAGCCTGAAATAAAAGAGATAACTTTTGCACTGGCAATTTCTTCTACTGGTTTACAGCATTACAGCTAAATATTAGTTCTCCATGTTTAGTCTGGACTCTGGTCTGGACTCCTGTCGCTGCTGTCGTTGCTGTGTTAACCACGCCCACCTCAGATGTTCGATCAATCACAGAGGAGCCTCAACAGAAGAAAGTTCTGATTGGCTGTGCATCAAGAACAAGCTGCAAAATGTCCCAATGTCAGCAAGACAAGAAAAAAGATCTCATTTCTCACAGAGTATGGAAGGGGCTTTAGTCCTGCAGCAGCATCTGGATGAGCTGCAGATGTTTAATGTGCTTTGTGTTAAAAGACTGTTCCAGTAATTTCATACAAAACTGGACTCCAACTTCATGTTTTAGTCAACTTGAAGTCAACTTCAAGGTTCGACTTTCTAAACAAAGTTAAAAGGCTAAAACTGTAAAACGATGTGTAAACAGTTTTAGAACTTCGCCTTGAGCTTCATCTCGGGAACCCCAATTCATATATTCATTCATTCATTCACTATCCGAGCCGCTTAGTCTGATAAAGGGTTGCGGGGGAACGGGTGAGAGGCAGGGTACACCCTGGACAGGTCGCCAGTCCATTGCAGGGCCACACAGAGAGACAAACAACCACTCACACTCACTCACCAATTCACCAAACATGCATGTCTTTGGACGGTGAGAGGAAGCCAGAGTACCCGAAGAAAACCCACATAAACACGGGGAGAACATGCAAACTCCACACAGAAAGGACACCGTTTCAGACTTCCCCCAGCCGAGGATCGAACCAGCGATCTTCTGAGGCCATTATATAAAACAAGCTGCAACTTTTGTTTTTAATATATACTTTATTTTACTTGTGCTTGTATGCATACCCATAGTAAAAACATCTAATATATATATATATATATATATATATATATATATATATATATATATATATATGTATGAATGAGCATGTGTGTTACTTTGATTTAGAAAGTCTTCTTTGAACCTTCCCTCTGAACATTTCTCTGAGAAGAGGTTTGATTTCTGACTAAGACGTGTTTACATGGTAGAAGTGCTTTGTGAAGTAACCGGCTGAAACACGGGCCTGACCGGGGTCTCTCTGTGACAACAGAAGGATTGTTGCTTTCTTATTGTTTTCTTAATTACGCTGCTTTACACAGTGGAAGAGCCTAAAAGCTCCTGGCGTGAGAAGCTGCAAACGATCCCAACTTTGATCTGAGATAACTACATGTGCCTCACTCTTTACTGATCCGACAGCTGAAATCAGACGCCTTCGCACATGTCAAACAAATCTTCATGTTTGTAGTCTGGCTTTAAAGTGCATCGTTGGTGTTTCTTTGCTCTCAAGTTGTATCCAAAGTGATCGCAGCCCTCCCTTGTTTTCTCCAAGCTAATGCCACACGATGTGTTGCAAAGCCAGTCAATGAAAGCAAGACATGGAGGCATGAATAATTTAAGAAGCAGGTTTGAGAAGCAGGAAAGGAACGATCTGAACGCTCAGACATCCCGTGTTATCAATAGGTGTAATATTCTCTGTGCTCCCAGCAGGCGTGTGTTCAGCAGATACGCTGATACACTATCAGACGCTGACCTCTGCATGACATTTTCCTGCATTTTGTGTGTAAATTAAAGAAGCTTCAGTGATATGGAGCATGCTGCGAAGGGTGTCTGCTGCATGTTCAATCTGTTAACATGTTTTCGTCTAACCAATCTGTCAATACTTGAACCTGTTTTTAGCAACTTTACATCTACAAGTAACGGGCAGAAAATCCGTTTGAAGGTCAAACTGTGAAAATACCATGCTTTTACAGCAGCCTGGAAAATATGAAAGCCATCAACAAGGACGTGGTGTGGCTTAGTGAGTTTTTCTGGAGACGTACAGGGATAGCTAAATTTAATTACCCCTCAGGTAAAATAAAGTTTCATTGATTCTTTTCTGACTCCTGATCATTTTTTCTCTTTAAAGTTTAGACTTTGAGTGTCCTTAAAGGAAGACAGATTTTCTTTTTATTCTACTTTTTTTTTCCGTGGAACTCTTCCATCCAGACAGAATCAAATGTCGGACTTGTGCCACGTGAATGCCTCGGATAAACAGCTTTGAGATGGCATTTAAACGGTTTCCCTGGGGAGAAACACCTAATAGGCTTTTCTAGCACATTAAAAACAAAGAGATGAGATTAATGAACAGCTAAAAAAAAATCCAGCTGTATTTCCAAAAACATTTCTACTACACCTTTATGTTTTGTTTTTTTCTTTTTCATTAAAAGATCATTTAGATAGTCAAACCTGAATCCAACAAATCTTGGAATCTTTTTCTCAGGGACATTAAAATCTTCTGTAAGTTATAAGTTTGTATGCAGAGGGCACAGCTGTTTTTTCTTTTTTTTTTTTTGGGGGGGGGGGGGGGGGGGGGGGGGTTAATATTTTCTTTATGATTCTTTGTTTTTTTTTCTCTCTTCCACTCTCCTTCCTCTTTGGGGTTTTTGTCCTTAGTACTTTGAATTTTGTATTGGACCCCGCTTATTTATTTTCTTTTTTTTTTTTTTTTAAATCTGTGCTTTTTAATTTAATTTAAATTTTATATATATATATATATATATATATATATATATATATATATATATATATATATATATATATATATATATATTATCCATTCTTTTAATTTAATAATTTAATATTTATGGGAAAGGAGTAAAAACTTACTGTCGCCATGTTCGATTTTTTTTTTTCCTTTTTTATTTTCCCCACATTCGGGGGTTGAAAAAAAAAGGGGAAGAAAGAAAAGGAAGAAAAATGGAAAAGCAACATGTTTACTATATATGAAATTGATATGAAATTCATGTAAGATGTTTGTTTATGATTTGCCTTTTCCAAATAAAAAGAGAAATAAAATAAGTTATCAGTTTGTCGTCATTTTGTTTTAATATTATAAACAGACAAATTCATACAGCAAATCTCCCAGAAAGGTGGGAGAAGTGGTTAAAAAAAAAAAAAAAAGTGAAAAGAGGTTATGTACAACACAGTGTTTACACAGATTTTACAAACACCACATTAGCAGGCGAGGGTGTCAGGATTGGGTATAAAAGGACAATCCACCAAAGGTTTAATCTTCCTCAGCCAAGATGTTTTTTTTTTCTCTCTATTTTGTGCTGAAGCATATCAGAAAATCAGAAAGTCCCATATAAATAAATTGATAATAAAAAATAAACATTTCCTTTTGCAAGACTTATGAACTTCGGTCCATCAGTATCAACAAAGCATTAATATTTGGACAAGATTTAAAGAGTTTGTGTAAACGTCTGTGTGTAAAAGCCAAGGACAGACCCCAGTGTTGGTTTTGACCTTTGTGGCCACAAGTCACTCTGAATGAAAAACCATCACCCCACTGTGAACAGTAATATGCGCTCAGACATGTGTATGCCCTGCTATCAGAGAAGACAGCAAAAGCCGGTGACTGGGATGGGATGTATCAATGTTCCTGTCATGGAAATCTTTTTAAGACCTATGTTAGGTGACATATTTCAGTAAGGTCAGTAGTTATTTCAGCATCAGACTTGGAAGACTGAATGAATCGATGGAACACAACAGAAAAACTTGGAAAAAGCAGATATGAAAGGCTTAGACAATCTGGTGTGCTCAATACGCCCCCCCGCACCAGTGTTAGAAGCTGGCTGTGGGAAGTAAATACTTTGACTTCTATAAAGAAAAACAAAAAAACTTATAAAACACAACATCACACGATTCATTCCAGTTGTGGTAACACTGACAAAATTAAAAACGCCTGGTTGTAGTTGGTGTAAAACATAAAGGACTGAGTAAACAACGTCAAAACGTGCACCAACAAAGCGAAATACAAACTATAAAGCAGCTTTTTCTGCTGGGAATTTCATTTTTTGTCTTTTTATTAATGTGATTTATTCCAGAAAAAGTTTATTGTATTGTCAGAGTAAATGTATGTAATCAAATATATGAAATAAATGAAATTTGAGACAAGATTTGTGCAGGTACTCAATGTAAAATCAATACTTTTGCGCTATATTGTTAAAATGACTCTAGACTTCAGTGTTGTTTTCATTCTTTCTGTAAAACATAAAGGCACATTCATCATCCATCTATCTAGTTACCGATGCAATGCAGGAATAACGTTGGATTCCAATCAACTTACAGAATCTCTACCAATTATTTTATCATTATAATGTATTGGAAGCCATAAATATGGTTTATTAAAATGATTGAAACTGCAAAATTCTCATATTGTGAGGGGAAAAAGTAATGAAAAAAGATAAAATGCTGCATCTTTCATTATGTTCTTATGTCATTGTAGGTCATTGAGTCATTCATAATTTAAAAGAAACAGGGAATTCATTGTGATGCATATCTGCTTTAATCACCTGTTTAACTCTTAGAAGTCTTTCAAACTGCAACAGGATACAATCTTTTCCATCTTTAAATATCATCATTCCCTATTTGTTATTTAAATTCACGGTTCCCCCTATAGACACTCATGTCCCTTACACTCATCACCACCATGCTGTTTCTGTCTGGTGCACAAGAAGGCTTCACGTCTCCTAAAACTCTCCCAGTATGAGACAAAAGTACATTTCTGCACCAGCAACAATAATACATTTTGGACACGTAAACAACTTCCCCGTTTCATGTTGTGAGACTGAGCTGACAATACTCTATTCATCTCTGTTTTTTTTCTAAACTCCACCAGAGTTCAGGTGGTGCATTTTAATGTGTCACAATGAAACAGAAAGGCCTTTTAACCAGAGTAAAACTCCAAATTCTTTGTGTTGTAATTTCAAGCAACTCTGAGATGTTTGCTTCTAACTTTTGCTTCAGACATGTTTATTTTTCTGCACAAATAAAACCCTACTAACTGAACTTAGAATGGACAAAAAAAAAAAAAATGCAGCAGGTAGTTTTTTTAATTAACTCTGGAATTTCTAAAAATGAAATGCAAATGAATTAAATACTTCATTTACACTTGAAAGGAAATTATAAAGTAGAAATTCGTTTTTATTATTTTTTAATAAATAACTAACAGCTACATCTAATTATGTACACTTATAAAATACATAAATGGTTTAATATTTATCATAATAATAATCATAATGTTTTCTGTGTTTAATTTGAATAAAATATTAGTTTGTAAGAAATGCTAATCGCAGTCATTGGTTTTGTTATTTATATTTTACAAAAGATCTTTTTTCTTTTTTTTTAAAGAATCTTTTACTACCTGGTCAATGAAGGAATGAGGCAATAAACAAAGGATGGGGGGGGGGGGGGGGGGGGGTTAGAAACATTGCTTTGAGTCAGCAAGCTAAATACAAAGAACTACATAAAACTAGCTAGGTAGATAGCTAGAGCAAGCTAACAACCTATAGGTAACTACAGATCTGTTGATAGTTACCCAGATGAATGGTTAAATTTCTATTTTGTGCAAAACAAACATACAAAAATACATACAAATATGTAATTATAAATGTGTATTATAAATAGTATGTCGATTTTTGGATAGATGGATAGATATTTACACCATGACTCTACATCATAAATAAAAAGGAAAAAGAAACTTTCTTCATTGAATTGGGATCTGAAATAGACAGGTAAAAGTTAGCATGACTTCTAATTCAGCCTTAATATCATCATCATCAACAACAGCCTGCTTTCTTTTTATATGCAAATGCTCTTTTTTTTTATTTTTACCTTGAGGTTATAAACAATTTAGATGGTAACAATACCAGCATCCAATCTGAAGTGAGAGCTGCCCTCAGAAATACTTATTTAGGCACAGTCATCTCAGAGATGGGATGCATTCACCTTGAAGTGAATGCATCTGACTGAGCAATTTCATCCAAATATTAGTCATATGGAACTAATGCCTGCAGATGGAATAAATTAACCTCTCAGATCTTATTTGACACAGACATATGGATTTTACTAAAGGAAAGTTGGGAATAATACTTACACCACTTGGGAATATTTAAAAGAGATTACACACAATTTCAGATTGACACCAATTTTCCCATCAGCAGGAGTCGGTCAGAGACTGATGTCAATGCTGTTGTTTTTTCTTTGTGTTTGTTGATACAACTGTTAAGCACAGTTTAAGACATGCGGCCTCGTATGGCTTTGTTTTGGCTGTAGAACTAACATTATGCTTTTAGCAAAGTGCAGACATATAGATTTAAATTAGCCAAGAGCATTTATCTGATTCTGTTGATCGCCATGAGCAACTAACCCACAGTAGACTTCTGAATATTTAAAATGCTCATTTCCAGGCTCTTTTTTCGCTAAACGTCCCGCCCTGACCTGATGTACAGCCAGTAACAGTAAGTTTCAAAGCAAGCACACGTCAACATGAAGGCAAGGACTAAAATGTAAGAAGATCTGCATTGTGGTAAACACACTTCACACATAATGTGACCCCTGTTTCATTCTTGTTCCATTTCTGGCCAGGGACCTTTGTGCATGTCATCCCTCCTCTGCAGAACACTGCTTCCTGTCAGCATCTTCGCCGTTATCTAATAAGGGCAAGACGCTATGAAAAATCAGATTGGGAAGGAAGGGAAATGTGTACAGATTTAGGTGTTTGTTACATTGATATGCAGAGGAAGGGAAATATGTGGTTGAAGCAGCGCACAAGATGCTCGGTCTTGTTATTGATTTATCCTCTAAAACACAGGCTAGATAGATTCATAATGTCAGTTTAGAGGACATAAAAAATAGAAACAGACATCAGTTTGCCAAGGGAGACCAATTAGCTGGCGCAAACCTCCTTAGTTTCATTTCACTGCAGATGAATCACAATTTTTACAGTTATTTTTTTCAAATTTTTACAATTATTTCTTCATGATTTCATATCATACAAGCAAAAATACTTTGGCATGCAGGACATGAAATCAACCCTTCCTTGAGAAGTTTGTAAATAGATGAACAGCAACTAGTTTGCTTAGCTGGTTTTACGTTTCTTAGTTTTGGTTGACCCATAAAAATGACTTGATAAAAAGTTAAAATATCAAAATTACATGTTTATGTCCAGGAAATCACAGCCTAAACTCAATATTCACTAAAAAAAAGAAAAGTTTCTGGAATTTCCTCCTTTAGCTTTTATTACGTGGCATTTTTTTTATTAGTTTCCGCAAAGTCTCAACGTTTATTTGTGTCCAGAGTTACATTAATTCTTTACCTACATATATGTGTGTGTGTGTGTGTGTGTGTGAATGTCGTCTGAGGCTCCCTGGCAAACCATTGTGGAGTAGCAGTCATTTGACACACCATCTTGCTGAACCTGTATCCTAACTAACTGCAGAGACTCCAGCTGGTGGTGCTGCAGGATTTTCTGCTACGTGTGACGACATCAAAGTTCATGGGTTTTATCTAGTTATTAAATTGTTTGGCTTTTAAATGCGTGCATTTTTTCATCTATTTGCTTTTATCTGGAGTTGTAGGTGGAGCAACTACAAACTTCCCCTGGAGACCGAACTAAGTCAGTCCAACTGGAGGAGGTGTCAGCCCCCAGTGGGATTTAGGTGGGTGAAAGGAGTGGCAGGGTAGGTACTGCTGTGTTTGAAGTAGGAGGTGCAGCACTGGACATCCGGAGAGCAGAGGCAAAGTGGCGAGCCTGAAGCAGAGGAGCTGATCTGTTATCAGTTGGCTGAATAAGTCAGCCCAGGGCTGCAGGAAGTCCTCGTCGGCCTGGGATAAGTGTGAGCACAATTCTTAGTTAAAATCATGGATCCAGAGTAAGAGACTGGCTGGGGGGCAGACGGGAGGTTTCTGGGAGTTCTGGTGGAGCAGGTAACTGCTACATGCTGTATTTTAGGAGGTGCACCAGCACAAAGTCCAATCTTTATGCTTCTTAGCAAACTGAAGCTAATTTCTTGCTTAACCTGATAGATAACTGGTTTTCTTTAAGGCTGCACAGCTGTTTACTCCTAAACGTTTACGCTCCGTCCCATTGGACCAGTAGAAATGGTCTTACTTCCAACAGTAAACAAGCAAAGAGTTCTGCTGTTCTTTTTCATTATTTAACTTCACAAAATGTTTAAGTGTCATCAAGATTTTCTTCTGATTACGTTTCTTTGTCAGTGACGATGGTTCTCCACCATCATTCCAGTTTTTAGGTGGTCCTTCATGTAGTTTTAGTAGTTCTAGCCTTTCTTTAGAAGTTTTTTTCCTCATGATACATGTCAATCATTTGTTCCCTCAGAAACAGATGAACATCTTTGATGACAGGTGTCTCTTCTGACATGGTTGTCAAAATTCAGCTAAAGCCGAGAGGTATCGTCTTCAATGTCAACCATTTGTGGGGTAAATTGTGGTCGGTAAGGCAAGGCAACCTTATTTCTATAGCACCTTTCATGACCTAGATAATTCAGTGTTTTATAGGAAACATTAAAAGCATTACAGATGGTGTAAAAACAAACCAAGAAAAGCATAAAAGACTAAACAAATAAAATCAAAATAAAATCATAAATTATATTAGAATAATTAAAAGCAGAATTAGTTGCTTTGCAGATTTCATGCACAGGCGCATGAGAAAAGAAACGTTTTTAACCTGGATTTAAAAGTTTCTACATTTAATGAGAGTTTCATCTCCACTGGCAGTTTGTTCCATATGTTTGCTGCGGTGGCTTATTTATTCTTTATGTGACATACGGATGTTTTCCAGGCATTAATATTTCCTCCAGGACGGTAACAGTCCAGCCTCAAAATGTGTAGCTTGAGACTAAATTGACAATCAGTGTCCTGTAATAAGACTATTATTTATCACTAAATGCTAAATGACAAAAAGATCACGATCATCAGGTTACACCTCTATTTTAATGATGATGATGATGATGATGATGATGAAGACACTTCTTGTCAAATCTTTGACCATAACAGCTGGAACTGATGTAAACATCTGATCAAGAGCAGCTGAAGATCAACAAGAGACATCAAAGTTAAATTTCATTCTGACTAGAATAAAATTATCCTGTATGGCTGGAATGAAGCATGGACAAAGTTTTTGATGATTTTGTGCAAAAAACATCCTAATGTAGATTTTTTCCTGAAAGTCAGATTCCAGAGAATAACATGCTGATGAAAAAAGACTTGTTGATCTGTGAGTTATTCCTACAAAGTACTGTTGGCAATAAATTCTTTCTTTTTTGGCTTGTTTTTGACTGGTTTTTGTGGCGCTACGCTATTTATACATTTAGTTTACATCATTTTTACCCTTATATTTGACAACTGAGGTCTGATTAAAAAAACTGATAAAAAAATCTGTTTACAGAGGTTAAAATTGACTTCTACATACATGTAAAATATAAATAAAAATGCTCACAAAATAGCAAAGTAGGATCCTTCTACGACTCACAGCTTGGAAGTCTTCAAATAAATAAACACAGCAAAAGCTCAGACTGTATTTGTTTAGATCAATGATGACAAATTGGGACCACTGTGGTTATTAAACTAACATATTCAACTAGCACCAATAATAGAGTGATATGATGGTGATAGACAATATTAATCAGTCATTTATCACTGAGGACGCTCCTACTTCACCATTCCAGACACAGATTAGCATGTAGCTAAATCAGCCCACTTCAAGCGATGGCAAAATCACCTCACAAGTGAAGCTGTTAGAAGTCCAGTGAGAGGACACAGAAAGTCAGATTCCAGCAGGTTATATATGCATCATTCTGGCCTTTCTTCTCATGAGAATACCAAACTCAGTGGTGAGCCCAGGCTTTGTGGATTGTCAAATAAATACAGAGCTTGTTTACAAGTGGAGGATTATCTTAGAGTCTGTTTGTCATCCATTACCCCACGAACAGAGACACTGTGTGGTGACAGACAGACTCATCCTTCTCACTAATTCAGCGAGTTAGTGGTGTGAGTGATGTGGGATTTGGGAGTGATAAGTCTTTTATAAAGCCGAGTGCAAATATTATTGACATGGCTTAATTACTAACAGCGTTCTTTCAGTTTTTGCCAATAATTTGCAAAAGAGTGGAGAAATGCGACGACAAAAGCCTTGACAATGTTTTTAGCTTATGGCCTTTTCCCAGGCCTGCTACTGTCCTGAAAGACCTGTTAAAATGACAAATATCAACTTGTATGAGTTCATTTGAAGATGTTTTTAAAATAAATGATGCTTAAAAGTTTGACCAACTAGCTTAGGGGTAGGCATGTTTGGTTCTTGGAGTCCAGCAAGGTTTGGATGTTGCAATACATCTGATTCACATCAATCAATGAGCAGAATGTGGAATAGTGTATTGACTTCAGATACATCAGGTGTGTCAGGGCAAGAAAACATGTAAAACATGCAGGAACGCGACTATCTAGCTCCAGACTTGTCTGTAATCCACGAACTGGTCATTGAAATGGCAGTAAGTATACGTTATGTCTGTAAAAAGGCAAATTTTCTCCTCTGCAAAGGGTCCCTGAGGACCCTTCTCTTAAGGATTAAGAAATGAGAAGCTACTTATTTCATCACAGTTAAATAGCTTGTTGCCATTGGAAACCTAATCATCCATGCCATAATTATCCAATGGGGGAGTCTTGGAGTCTCGGTTAAATACAGGCAGTGGTGTAGTCCAGGGTATACTCGGGTATATGGAGTATACCCACTTCTTTTTCAGTCAGCATTGAGTATACCCACTTCTAAACCCCCTGTGGTGCTGCTTTTACAATCACAAATGTCGCTACACATGTAGCTACGTCGCCCAGCAGCTCAGCTAAGGTTACCGATGCTATACTGGTGCAGTTAGCCGTCAGCTGTGTTAACGTTAGCCTGAACATAGACATAATAAAGATATATGTATATATGTCTATAAGCCTGTCTCTCACTAGTGTTTGTGCCAGTATTAGTTCAGTCATTAGATAACGCTACATCTCTAAGAAGAGCAGAAATCATGTGACAATGAACAAAACTACTTGTGGATTTTGGGGGTAAACATGTATAAAGCGCCATGTGACAACATGATGCTATACACATAAAGCTGAATTTAATTGAATTAAACAGAGTAGTCTCACATGTCACTTTTTCTAAAACTGTTTTTCTGGGCTACTTTTTTCAGGTTTTTTTTTTGTGTTAATGGGCAAAATAAAAAGAGTATAGCCACTTTATGAGGGACCGCCACACCACTGAATACAGGATATATAATATATTTAAGGATGGGGAGTGTAGTTTCCATCAAAACTGCTCAAAAATGATCGTTATGTATTTTTTTTTCAAATGGTTTACCAAGTTCTCTTACTGACAAAGTTACGGTTACGTTGAGAAGTTTCGCCTGGCGTCTGCAGTCACACTTCAGACGCCAGGCGAAACATTTCAAGCTAAATAAACATCTTCTACTTTAACTTTGTCTTAGAAGAAGAAACTGTTAATATATTCTGAGAAAACACTGTTACCTGCTTCTGCTAAAGTCTGCACTTAAACTACGGTGATAATGATGCTCTCAGCATGAGCTCCGGCGTCTCTGCACTCGATGACAGTTTGTATGTGACTGAAACACAACAGAAGACTGTTTTCTTGACAAAATCAAGAATTTTACAGACAATTTGCAATTAATTCCTCTTTTCCTAAGTTTCCAGATAATGTCTGAAAATTGATGTCTACGTTGTTATTATTGAGGTCATCATGGGAGCTGCTGCTAATACTGTGCATGAATGCCTCCTGTGTCGACACAGATGGAGCTCGAAAGCTGCAGCTGCTGCTCTGCTGACTTGCTGCTCATGCTACGCCCTTTATGAAGTCATGGCTTTAGTCACACACACACACACTGCAGTAATATTACCAAGACAACAGACATGCTGACAATTAATCTCTTCTGTGTCCCCCTGTCAGACAAATTTCCCTGAAGACTGCTGTGTTGAATTAGTTTTCTTTCCCCCAAATGGATAACTTCATTTGAAAAAATAAATGATCGTTTAAAACAATTAAAGATATCAAATGATCAACCAGAAACTGAGGCTCTAGCTTTTTTTTTGTTTTTTTTTTGCTTTTTTTTTTTTTACCAGTTTCCTTGTTCAGTTCATCTAACTGAGCAGAAGGTGACTGCCTACCCGTGTTGCACAGTAACGCCAGCAAATGGCTCTTTGGGACATTTTTGATTTAACCGGGGCTGTTTTCTTTGGCCAACCAATTTCTGCTCTCAAGGAATAAAAAGTCTTGAGGGCAAAATTACAGCAGGCAATGGAAAGGAAACCGTTGGCACAGAGAAGAAAAATGAGGCGTAATCTCACACATTTTTCTTATCTGGGATAGTCCAAGAAGCTGGAGAGAGTACAGTGTTTCCCCTGATACAAATCTAAATGATATCCCACTCACACAAACAAGTATTTTTCTGTCTTCCCCCCATGTAAAGTTGGACTCCTTAATGAGTTAAAGAAAAAAGAAATCCAAGAGTTTATGGAGATTATTCTCAAAAGACCATTATTGTCTGTCCTGATCTTCAATCCTCCTCTTGTGGGATGAAAGTGCCCGCTGATAAGACAGGACAGGTCTGGTGATTGACGACATTTGCAGTGGCATGGCTCGATTAATTCCTCACACTGAACCTTAATTAACTCAGCATAACCACACAGATGATTCGTGTGCCGATGGGATTTTGGTCAGTGGGGACGACTGCTTGAAGTAGATGTGCTCATTCAATATTTATTATCTTCCTGTCCTATTTTCTCATGGGGCAGAGCAGGTCTTTCCCTGAGATCAAGATATCCTCCTCACAGCTTCAGATGCATAAAGAGTTCAATATGAACCCTTCATGTTAAATTAATTCAATCAAAAGGGCGAGCCATTTTAAAAATTAATCAGGCATGAAATGTATTTTGCCCCAGTTGATTTAGACACATTTAAGAAGTTTTAACCTCCTCTTTGAATCTAACATGAAATAAACAGATTCATTTAGTTGGGTGAAAACTGCTTTTGACTAGTCAATTTGTTTTTTCCTTCCTCCTTGGTTTCATCGGGGGCTGATGTGTTTGCGGTGAACGGAGCTGAGAATGCACAGACCTGCCTTCGTTCTCAGCTGACTGTAAGAATGACAAGTAACAAAAAAATGCTCTGAGGATGGATTTATTATCCTTATCAAAAGCCAAAGAGAAGCCAAATATAAGCCGCCCGTCTGCTCGCGCCCCTTTTGGCAAAAAGCCTTGGGGAGTTGCATTAAGGCAGCTAAAATGTGCTGTTTGAAAGTGTGTTGAAAGGATGTGACACAGTGTTGCACAAACCCACAATAAAGTGATGCAGAGTGCAGCTCAGCCGGCTCTTTTTCAAACCTGCTCTTGTTTTCTTCTTCTGACAAACTCTGGCGGACTGAAAACACAAAGAAGGTAAAAAAAACAAAAAAAAAAAACAACACAAGATGTGTAGACATAAATATTCTGTTAATAGAACTGAATTAGTTTTGCTCACACATGCTGAGGAGCTTTAGCTGTATATTTATTTACATTTTATAGACAACTTATCTATTTCTTCTTTCTTTTTTTGTCAGTCAAATGACATGAGACACATTACTTGACAATAAGTTGTTAGGTTAACGGATGTTATTTGTATAAATAAAGGCTAAAATATATGTAAACCATTTGGGATTACAGGGATTTCTGAATAAATAATGAATAAAAGCTTCATCAAAATCACAACAATATATAAACACAGTCGGCTTAAACTAATGCTGCACATAAATTACATGTTTCTATTGAAAATAGCATGCAAATAACATATGTGAACCTAAAGGACCTAGCCTGATGATGTCTCCAAGAGCTAACTAGAGCCAGGAATCAGCCAAACTGGTGTTAGACCAATGCATTCAGACTGGAAGTGTTGGTTAAAGTTGCACTCCTATAAAAAACATACCAGTTCGGAGTTTGCTGTCCTGAACAAGCATTGCCTGATGTGAACCGTGCCTTGCACAAAGGAACTCCCAGACGGTCTACAGTCAACAATGGTTCATTTGCATAAAGCTGGAAAGGGACACAAAAGTATCCCTGAAAACGTTGATGCTCATGCGTCCACAGTAGGACAGATTGTCTCTTCCTGGAGAAAGTTCTGCACTGCTGCTACTGTCCTCAAGTGTTATCTGCCTGTAAAGATGCCTGTAAAACCACAGCGTTGGAAGCTCCATAGTTACATTTCTTTCAACTCCAGAACTGCGTAAAATCTACATATCACAATAAAATAACTGGCAATTGAAACATCTTAATTTTGAAAAACTTGTCAAATATCAATCAAAGATTTTACATTGCAGAAAAAAAATCTGATTATCTGCTCACCAGTAATATGACTTCTGGAGAGGACCAGACTGAGTCTTCAACCTGTGATATGCTGTGGTGTGGCTTTAAAAGAGCATCTTACAAAATACATCCTAAGAACATTGCTGAACTGAAACCGTTCTGTTAAGAGGGATGGTAAAAAATTCTTCCAGACCATTGTGCAAGTCTGCAATAGCAGGAATGCTTTGGTTGAGCTTATTAATGCCTTAAGGAGAGCAGCTTTGCATACTTCCCCACCCTGCAGGTTAAATTTCCACATAATTTTGTAAAATAAAACATAACGTAATTTTTTGTGCTGAATTAGTTTAAGCACAGAGTGTTTGTATGTTGTTGTGACTTGGATAAAGATCAGAACACATTTTATAGCAAATGTATGCAGGAATCTATGTAAACCTGAAGGGTTCACATACATTTCCTTACAATTCTTTGTCCGTGTTTAATTTTAAATTGTGAAGTGTTGTTGTTTGTTGCTTTATTGTTCAGCACTTTGGGCTATAACTTAGTAGTTATATGTATCTAGCTAGCCCTTACTAGCACTATCCATGTATCTATCTACAGCTAGCCCGTTAGCCATTGATAGAACTATAGTTGTATGTATCTAGCGAGCCCTTACTAGCGCTATCCATGTATCTATCTACAGCTAGCCCGTTAGCCATTGATAGAACTATAGTTGTATGTATTTAGCTAGTCCTTACTAGCACTATCCATGTATCTATCTACAGCTAGCCGGTTGGCCATTGATAGAACTATAGTTGTATGTATCTAGCTAGCCCTTACTAGCGCTATCCATGTATCTATCTACAGCTAGCCCGTTAGCCATTGATAGAACTATAGTTGTATGTATTTAGCTAGTCCTTACTAGCACTATCCATGTATCTATCTACAGCTAGCCGGTTAGCCATTGATAGAACTATAGTTGTATGTATCTAGCGAGCCCTTACTAGCGCTATCCATGTATCTATCTACAGCTAGCCCGTTAGCCATTGATAGAACTATAGTTGTATGTATTTAGCTAGTCCTTACTAGCACTATCCATGTATCTATCTACAGCTAGCCGGTTGGCCATTGATAGAACTATAGTTGTATGTATCTAGCTAGCCCTTACTAGCGCTATCCATGTATCTATCTACAGCTAGCCCGTTAGCCATTGATAGAACTATAGTTGTATGTATTTAGCTAGTCCTTACTAGCACTATCCATGTATCTATCTACAGCTAGCCGGTTAGCCATTGATAGAACTATAGTTGTATGTATCTAGCGAGCCCTTACTAGCGCTATCCATGTATCTATCTACAGCTAGCCCGTTAGCCATTGATAGAACTATAGTTGTATGTATCTAGCGAGCCCTTACTAGCACTATCCATGTTTCTATCTACAGCTAGCCGGTTAGCCATAGATAGAACTATAGTTGTATGTATGTAGCGAGCCCTAGCTATCTGTCTAACTTGCTAGCTTGAAAGCGCTGCTCTTTCCACGGCATATGCATGACTGCACTAAAGGAGAGCTAAACAGTTGCTTTGGCACTAAAAAGGTGAAAGTGTGACTGAGACATGGAAGTAAGTCGAGGCTTTAGTGTTTGTCACAATCATTTTTCTTACAAAGCCAGACTTGGTTTGTTTCTTTCCTTCTCTAAAATATGAATACAGAAAGAAGGTTTTTTTTAGAGCTACATATCACATAGAATAAAATGGGACATTTAGCGTCAGGTAAAAAGTATGAAATAAGAAACAAATATCAACAACTACAAACTATACAAACAATTAAACTCACAAAAAAAGCTTCTGCTTGGTCAACGGTGGTGGATGCATGATATTAATGAGCGATTCTCTGGAGCACATTTTCCTGTGCCAGTACAAAAGATGGCCAGTTTGATGTGACCTCACCCATGTGACTATAACAACCAATAGAAAACCACGATGTTTCAAAATAACAGCTCAACACAAGTACATTATTTTCTTTTTCCAAAACAGCTGATTTGTTCATTGGCTCATTTGTTTATTCACCAAACACAAGCAGAATCTAAAAAAATAAATACTGGATTTTGTGTGAAATATAAATTAAAAGCAAAAATCGTACAAACTATTATTTCTTTTAAAATGAATTTTAGACAAGATACTAATTCAGTTATCCTTATGCATGGAAATTACTAAAAATAATAAAGAAAAACTCCCACATTATTTTTTTTTTTTTTTTCCAGGTACAAATAAAGACCTTTTATTTCTTTGCATTTTTATTTAAAATGTTTGATAGTTATTTTAATCAGTGCTACCTGCTCTATTTATTTATTCATTTTATATTAGTTGCTCGGTTAGTTTTATTTACATGTAAATAAATATGACCGAGGCAAAAGCTAAGGGAGACAAGTCCCAGAGTTGCTTGAAATTAGAGCAAAAATATTCAGTTTTGCCCTGGTTAAAAGGCCTTTCTGTTTCATAGTGACACATTAAAATGCACCACCTGAACTCTGGTGGAGTTTAGAAAAAACACTGAGATGAATCAAATATTGTCAGCTCAGTCTCACAACATGAAACAGGAAAGTTGTTTACATGCCCAAAATGTATTATGCAGGTGCAGAAATGTACTTTTGTCTCATACTGGGAGAGTTTTAGGAGACTTAAAGGCTTCTTGTACACCAGACAGAAACAGCATGGTGGTGATGAGTGTAAGGAACATGAATGTCTGAAAGGAGAACCATGAATTAAAAAAAAAAAAAAAAAAACAGAGAAGGATGGCGTTCAAAATTGGAAAATAGTGTTCTTGTTGCAGTTTTAAAAAGTCAAAAATTAAAGCAGTTGAAAAAAGGTTATTTAACCAGAAAAATTTGCATCAGCATGAATTTTTTGTTTCTTTTAAATTACAATTACAGGCGTTCCTCGGGTTATGCAGTTCGTGACTTAGGTTGTTTCAACTTTATGACTTTCATTAAATGAATGTAAATAAAAAAATAAAAAAAAATAGAGCAAATTTCGCAGTTACGGGCTTCCGTATAATTTCTTATGACACCTCAGGCTGAGACGACACCTCAGTGCTTGTAAATTTCTTTTACTTTAATTGAAATATCTATTTTAATTGTCTGTATTTTCCCCATGAATATGATGTAAAATATTCTTGCTTTAAGCTCATTTTAACAACCCAAAGTTAATTGGCTTCGCATACATCATGATAAAATAATTGGCATGGATTTGATGAGTTAATTGGAATCCATCATCCAATATTACATTTCTTTCATTTTTTTTTTTTAGTTGTTGTATTAATTTCTTTTTTTTTTCTATAAATAATGTATAATAATATGTCTAATAATAGAGCTTATTTTTGTTGCAAAGCACATCAATCAACAAACATAAACCAAATCAGCAGAAAGAGCTGCTTAGTTGTTTGTAATTCGCGTTGCTTCAGACGTTGGTGACATCAGGCTCTCACACTGTTTGCTCGGTGGTTTTACGTTCCACCACAACTACAACCAGGTCTTTTTAATTGTGTGTGTTTTCCCTAACTGGAACTAAGTGTGTGACGTGGTATCCCATGTTTGTTGTGTTTTCTAAATACTTTAGTTCAGCTTCATAGTAGTGAAAGTATTTACTTCCCATAGCTAGCTTTTAACACAGGGGGTGCCAGATTATCTAAGCACTTTATATCAGCTTTTTCCAAGTTTCTCCTTTTGTGTTCAATCAATTCATTCAGTCTTCCATGCATGTGAAATTACATTTCCCCCCTATCATTTCTACATTAAGCAGCATGCAAACATGTGCATGTGAAATCTACTGGTGCATAAGCAGCCATCAAAAGTGACATTAACATGCTTGACGCTGACATGATTTGAATAAGTTGCTTCCTTTAGTCACAATGCCACACATTTTCTTAAAGGATTGTCAGCAGAATATTGCGGCAGCTTGGAAAAGCTGATTGAAAAAGCTGTGTGAATTCACTCGGCCCCGTTGGAAGAGCTCGGAGAGCTTCTGAAATACAGCTTGATGGATGAGCGTGCAGCTCCCTGTCAGTACTACTTTCACTTAAACAGTCTCTCTGTTATTCGAGGTTATAACACTTACTTCAAATATCATTATGATGCCTCTGGGTAATGCTTAATGTGATTCACATATGAAATATGTCCAGTCCTGTACTGAAAAATAAACATAGCTTTAGCTGGAGACTAGGATGCAGCACAAAGTGAAATTACATGCAAAGAATAAAGCATCTATAATTCTCAATTAAATCTGGGGAGTACAGACAAATATTAGATGTACAAAGTTTTTAGAAAAAAACTAAAAGTTAATAAACGGGAAAGCCAGCTGGACAACACATTGCATTTTCAAGGGAATATCTGAGAGATATCGAAGATGACAAAGTTCGACAGCCTGTGGAAATAACTGGGAAAAAGCGCCTTTATCCGTAGAGACAAACCACATCCATAGATCACTGTCCTTGATAGTATTTTTCAAAAAATGGCCAATTTCAATGAAGGATTTAAGATCACAACAGAAGCGGCTTTTAGAAAGTGCAAAGGTTTTGTCTCTTTGATGTTGCTGCGTTGCTATCTGTCTTTTAAAATGTCAGTCCTCCATCTCTCTTTGCTTCCTGTACGCATATGCTCGCCGATTGTCTGGCTTCTGATGCAGAAGTCACAAGTTTTGATCCAGGCTATAAATAATAAACAAACAGATAAAGTTTTAAGGTATTTATGTGATGTTTTGCTTTTTGTTATTCTATTTATTGGTAAAGAAAATATAGTTTTATGTGTTGATAAGTGGATATTGGAATTCACATATCACGTGGGACTGGAATGTGAAAAATTGATGATCATGCTCAGTGATATGATAAGAAATGATCAATTATTACATGTCAACTTTGTTGTTTTTTAAGATTCTTAATCAGGCTATTAAAGACCAAATGACTGACGCTGCTTTTCCAAGACAGTTTTTCATTAAAATAAAATCAATATTTGTACATTTTTGACAAACTAATTGCGGCTTATGCAAGGTAGCCATGTAGCGTTATTTCAGGGTTTGTGATTGCTGTTCATGATTTTTCACGTCTTGCCGAACCCTTTCGGCCTCACTTTTCTTTTTAATTCTCTGTAAAACTCTGCATTTTGCTGTAGTTTGCTCCACACAGCATCATTTTTACCAGAAATAAACTGGGTCACATGACCCGTCACATCACATCTGGATGCATAAACACCAAAAAATTTGTGATATATTTTAATCAAATCAAATCGAATCAAAGATACTTTATTTATCCCCGAGGGGAAATTCAAGAAAAAGATATTTAATAATTATTTGTTTAATATTTAAACATCTAAAATAAAATAAATAAAAACACCTCCTGAGAGCATAAAATCATTTTAGCTTTGATTTTTTTTTTTTTTTTTTTTTTTTTTTTTTTAATATAGGCTTTTACTTATTTGCAGTTGTAGGAAATATAGGTGGAGACAACATAGAAATATATATTATTTAAAGATTTCAAATGAGGAAATTTGAAAATATTCTGACCAAAATTCGTTTAGAAAATATTGCACTGTGTCACATTTATAGATTTGATTAAAAAAACAAAAAAAACAAAAAACAAAAAAAGGAATCACAATTCTTGCATTAGCACAACCAAAACTGGGCCTTAAAAATACACGTAAATACAAGTTCATGTGACAGAAATCCTTCAGATTTCTATTTAATTATTCCAGAGGAGGGTCACTGGAGCAAAGCGTTGCCAGCCGTCCTGTAAAATATGGAATTATTCCATATTTGACAACTAAATGTTGTGTCCTGTATTGAATGAAATGCAATTTATTCTGTTTTTTCACAAACGCCCAATACACACGTCTGTCACACACACACATCAACATGAATTGTAACAATCATGAACTAAATAAAAGACAGGAAATTCTAAGGCCAGTAAATTGTTGTGGTGGTATCTAAGCATGACACCCCACATGTCCTTGCTGTCTGTGTGTGTTGCTGGTACGGTTGCCTAGAGACCAACACCACACACTGACACCGTTCACAACACCTGCGTCTTTTAAAAATGTCCACTGATCCTGAGACTCCACCATGTCCTCAAAAGCAAAATCGCTTTTATTCGCCAAACAGCATCAGTGGCGACATTCTCCTCACCAAAAATGTGATGACATTCAACTTAAAATTCCTGAAAGTTGTTGGTGAAGATGGAGATAATTGCTGTGATTTTTCAGTAGCTTGTTCTAAAAAGATGGAAACATCATGATGTGAAGGTTCACTTCACACAACAGATGGAAGAACCAGACGACATCAGATATCATGCGTCAAGAGCAACACTGCAGGCACGAAGAGCACGGAGGACTACAGCGTCAGTGTCCCAGTCCTTCATATCCTGGGACTGATCCGGTTTGGGACATCACGTCATGACTGATCCATGTCCGATGTGGATGTGCTTTTACCAGAGGATGTTGGAGGATGGGCAGAGCCTGCCTTTGTAGACTTTTCTGATTTGAGTGATTGTTTAACAGTTACATTAAGCTAAGTGTTGAAAATTCTGCACAAACACCTCCTTTAGTTGCTGGTGCTACTGCTACATGGTAGATCATCCAGTATTTCAGAAACTACAATAATTGATTACGCAATAACCAAGACTGGGCGCAAACCAAAACACCCCACCACCGCAGGCGCCCCTGCCCACAGGGGAGTTGGGACGTGGTGGTCATGGCTCCAAACAGCTGCCGTGAGCTTCTCTTATTTTCACTTCTGAAAGTTGCCCACCTCACTGGAGATTCTCCAGCCTTTTCCACTGGTATAAGGGGGCAGTAAAAAGTCACACAGTCATCCACTTCTGTTGGACACACTAACTCCAAAGCAGAGTTACCGTTCAGTTAGCGCGCATGAGCATATACGTTGCACGGTAACACAGTAACTGCTACAAACCTTCTGCTACTACTGCATGCAGCTGATACCATCAGAAACGTCTCATGCACGGATAGAAAGTTGTTATTTTTTACACTGCTCACCGGCTCGTTACACATGCTGTGACAACCAAGATCTTTACTGGTTTTGCAACGTGGTGGGAGTTACTGCAGGGTGGCGGGGTGGGGGAGGAGGCCTTTGGGTTCATGTTTAATAGGAAACTTTACCCGTAGCTGAGCAGGGCTGTGCACGCAGTCATGCCAGTGTCATATATCACATGTTGGTTACGTTTTTATACTTTCTCACAGCCTCAATCTGCTTTTCATTAAAACTATTGTTTTTAATGCTTCGTGCTTTTCCCTGCTAACCACGCCCACCACACTTTTTTCAGGCATCTTTCACTTTTATCTCTGTTTTTCTGGTCAAAATAGCCCAAAACACTACAGCCCTGACTGAAAGTCAGCTTATTAACGCAGGTTAAAGCATTTTTAGAGACTTTCACTTTGCTCTATTCCAGGGGTCACCAACTCCGGTCCTGAAGGGCTACCATCCTGCAGGTTTTATCGTTTTCCAGGTACAACACACCTGACCCAAACCAATGGCTCATTAACAGGCAGGTGCAGAAGATGACAACAAGTTCTTGGAGAACCTTTTCACTTGGATCAAATGTGTTGTACAAGGGAAACACTAAAACCTGCAGGATGGTAGCCCTTGAGGACTGGAGTTGGTGATCCCTGCTCAATTAATTTCCTGACATTGTGTTTCGAATGTCCTGCTTTTTCTCAGTCTACTTATTCACAGTATTGTTAATTCAAGTGCTGTTTGATGTATGAGAAGGTCGGTGGTCCAGGTAAATGTGCATTTAATGCTGCGGACTGTACACTGGTAAGACCTACAGCTGTGGACTCAACAACAGATCGCTTGCTAGCAATCACACAGTGTGGAAACATTAATCCAAGCTGTGTGAGAGCCTCAGGTATCAAAAAGTTATTCTAAGCAAAGACAAGCCATCTCAGTGTCAAGTTGAAGCACCTTTTAGCATTTTTCAAGAGAACGGAAAATCAATACATCAAGCTTAATGCTCTGAGAGATACAGTAGAAGAGAAACTTATACACAAGTCATTGAATGAGGAATGTAAAACAGCACATGTCCTGTCAAGGTGTTGACTGCTATCGATCTTTACAGTTACCCGACCTCCACCCTGATGAACACGTGTTTGGTTCCACATCTGTGAATGACTCTTGACATCAATTAGAATTAGGAAAACAACAAGAATTGGTTTTTATCATCTCAAAACTATGGCTACAGTCCGCCTTGTTCTCTCTCAGGGCAACAGGGAGACGCTGAGGCACTTTTATCACTAGTTGCATAGATTGTAATGTCCTGACTTCTGGTCTTAGTATTTTGGCTCAATTGTTACAAAATTCTGCTGCATATGTCCTGATGAAGACCAGAGGCTACATTACACCTGCTTTAAGCTCATTGCATTGGCTTCCTGAGTGTTTCAGGATGGACTTTAAGGTTCTTTTACTAGTTTATAAATGTCTTCATGGTTTTGGGCCTTCTTATCTTTCTGATCTACTTTTACCATCGCGGACCCTGAGATCCTCTGGCGCCGGTCTTCTAGTCACTCTTAAGGTCAGGACCTGTACCCATGGGGAAGCATCTTTCCACTGCTATGGCCCCCATTGGACCAGTCTGCCGGAGGACCTCAGGCCTGCAGAGAACGTTCATGTTTCTCAGAGCTGCTCAAAACTCATCTTTTTATTTTGGCTTTTACTTTGTATTTATTGCCTTAGTGTAGATATTTCATTTCTTGATTTTACCTAATTATTTTTAGTGACTTTTATTCTTTATTCTTATTTTATGATTGATAATACTGCTTTTAAAATCTTCATTGTATTATTTTTATTTTTAATCTTTATTGTTTCATTATTATTATTATTTTGTTTATGTATTGCATCATTTTTTAGCATGTTTTCCGGTGGTCCTCAGAGGAAGCCCTCTGGACTGGGTGTCATACTGGCCATGGCGCAGGGGGCATATTTCATGTCGTTGGTCTTTTGACGAGTGACCATGATGGTGCCCGTGATACTGTGGTCTGGTTGACTCCTACGATGTTGCTTCCTCACCGGGCTCATCTGTGCTCAGCAATATATAACTAGGTAGGGGTATGCGTGATGTTGAAGACAAGTGTTTGAATTTAATGTTGGTCGGGTGTGTGCATTAGTGTTTGTGTGTGTTTGAGTGTGTGAGAAAGGAGGGGCTGATGAACTTTTGTTGTGTTTTTTATATTGTGGAAAGCACTTTGTGTTACATTTTAATGTTGGAAAAGTGCTTTATAAATAATGGGATTTTATTTGGTTCCATCACAAGCTTTTTAATGAGAATAGAGAGATTTGGATTCAATTTAATTTGAATTATTTCCACATCAAAAAATTACAGCAGATTTTTAAGAGCGACAGCATTGACCAGCACCTTCCTATGATGTCCTCTACTGTTTGATTATGTTCTTGTGTTCTAACTCACATAAGTCGCTTTGGATAAAAGCTTCTGCTAAATGATTGTAGAATAGAATAGAATAGAATAGAATAGTCCAAAGGCCTTTACTGGTGGCAAAGCTAGTTGATTCTGGTGTTTGTCAAATAATCAACCAAAGCATAGTCTCCTGTGTCTGTCCACAAAAATGGAAAAAAGCTCAAATAAAAAAAAAACTGCCTAAGAAGCAAGAAACAACCAATCACTGGTCCAGAGTGATCCAGTCAGCTTGCTGCCTCTGGAAAATAAAATCATGGAGAATATAATGAGAGAACCTGTAGACAAATAGTTTATTCAGTGATTTGCAAAATGTATACAAGGAATAGCCAAAGGAGACCACAACCACTATCAAACTAAACCTGGACTCATCTGTCACCTGCTTTAAAGCAACCCCACTCAGATTCAGATTAAATTTATCACCCTAAAGTATATTTTCAGTGAAATATAAGTGTATAAATGAGGTGAAGTATATTAGTCAATCTTGTTTGTTTGCATTTTTCTTTTATTTCTACTTCTATTTCTATTATTTACTAATCACTTCTATTGGACCACAATTAAAAGGCAATTAAATAATTAAATTTTAATTTATTATCATTTTAGTCAATTTGAACTTATTTTAGTTAGCAGCGGTTTTTCCCCCCTTTCTCATTAGGAAGCTACAGACACAAAGATACATATATAGTAATAAAAGTGATGATAATAACAATAACAATAACAATAATAATAATAATAATAATAATAATTAATGGTTAATCAGAAAAGTAGATTTGGAAATGGAGGACCAATTAAAATCCACAGACTGCTGTGTGCATCCATGCAGAAACAATAGACACAAAGCATTCTGTGGCAACATAATGAGGGGAATCGTCTCCTGCTGGCCTGTACTAGAAACACTTTCTGGGTCCTTCACTGGGACTTCTCATCATTTTTAGCAGACCGGCAAATATTAATAAATGGCTGTTTATTCTTAAAAAATGGGTTTGAGCAGTTTGAGTGGGCCTGACTTTGTGGGTAATGTGATGTATCACAACTCCTCCGATATGATTTGAATTACATTTCTCTGTCAGCTGAGAGACAAGAAGTCCTTGACGGTATGTCTTTTGATATATTGATGATTCATATTTAAAAAAAAAAAAAACTTTCATGCACCAGTACACAAGATATTTGCTTCCTTTGTTCATAAATATCCTAATCCTCCTCCATTCAACAGGACTCTCTCTCATGTCAGCTAATGATGAATTATACAGCCTAACCCTGAAATGACTGAACCGGCAATGATGACTAATGTCACAGTAGGAAGGACTTGTGGCGCCACAATCCTTCACTGTCATAAAGTTTGCCTCACCCAGACGACCCTCCCTTGAATCTTTTTCCTGTGGTCAGCTCTGACTTATAACCGCTTGATCATTTAACATTTATAGAAGGGAGAAAAGCTGCATTTTGTCTGTTTTAATCCCCCCTCTTTGCTTGACAGCTTTCCCCTATGAGCTTCATCCTCATAACACTGTCCAGCCAATAGTTTTGCCGCTTTCCTTTCCAGTCTCAGCCCTTAATTTACAGCCTTGACATATCCAGGCCAAAGAAATAAATAAACAAAAATGCCACACTTTAAAACCTTAAACAGTTCATCATGTCTGTCCCACCTACGTCATGAAGAAAATATGTTCAGCATTAATGGAAAATCACACATGCGAAAGAGAGAGATGTATTTATCTTTGCCATATTTATTCATCAAATTGCAATATTAATTAGATGCTGCTGAATATCTTCACAAAGAGCAAATTTAAATTACATTCAGAATCACCTGTAATTAATTCTTCATGCTTCACATGAATAGGTACAGAGAACAGGAATGGTTGTCAAATTAGCCTCCATTGACATTAATTGGATGCACTACTCCCACTTGTAATTATTTTTCTTCTTCTTTGCCTTTTTTTTCTTCAAGTGGTATCATATGGTGTTAAGTAATTTCAGGTACATAGATAAGCCACTGATGTGAGTGTCCCATTACAACATTTCAGCTTAATGAGAATCGGTGGAGGTGCTTTCTAATGTAGCATGATGAAAGAAAACAGTATATATTGTTCGATTAGCAGTCAATGTGCATTGAATGCCTTCTGCTCTCCTGTCACAACAGCGATGGAGACAGAAATCTCTACGCTGGTCATCGAGGGATGGTGTCCGCATGGTTTGAGAAGTTTACCTGCTTCAAACTCAGGCTTGTGCAGAGCTTGATACTGAGCCCTGCTTCAGTCTTCTAATTACTCATTGATTTGATTCAGGTGTGTTGCAGCAGGGAAATGTCTAAAACCTGCATGATTGGCCCCTGAGCAGGGCCGGACTAAAAGTGCAGATGTCCCTGGGCTCAGAGTGTCTCTGGGGCACCCTCCCTCACCACAACATTATGAAAATTGTGAATGATACACTGTGAAATGACATCTCTAACATCTCTCAGCCAATAGCAAGACATTAGACACTGTGGTGTAACTATCTGGCTTTTATGTATATTTTGTTTTATTTCCATCAGGGAGAACAGGTTTCAGATTTTCCATTACTCAATCACAAAGACACTCTCACCCCTATTAATGTTTCATTCCTGTGTCTGTCCTCCTCACCTTTCTATGTCTCTCAGTGCTTGTCTCTCTTCTCTTTTCTCCATGTGTCCATGCTTCTGTCTGTCATTTGGTCTCATGGCACTCTTTTTATACCTACTCCTTCAGCTCTCCATCCATGTCTTATGTCTCAGCCTCTTTTCTTCCCACTTTCTTTTCTCCCTCTATGTGACAAAATGTATCTATCATTAAAGGGAAAATAAAAAAAAAAGTTTTTAAAATTCCACTGCAAGTTCCCGCTACTGCAGCTAGCTTCAGGTTCTGTTGTAGGACTAACAGGAGCCGCCTCCAGATCCAGACCTGGCTTAATTTCCACATCATCTTCTACTCCTTTTTTTTATCCTTTGTTTTCTTAAACTGCTGGTGTATTCCCTATATGGTCGCCTGGACCTGTGTCCATAATGCCCAAATGTTCATGCAGATTCTGTTCATTTCTACAAACTAATCAAGGTGAATGTAAGTCAACGTCCATTAATCCATTTTCTTAACCACTTGTTCCTTTCAGAGGCTGGAAGTGAAAGTTTTTTTTAAAATCTGCAATTATGATATTAGGTGATGTAAAAGTCCTTTTTTCAATAAAACTATCCCTGAAACAGCTTTTTCGTCATTCAGTTGAAACGCAGAGCTCCAACTTGTCCTGCATAACAGCTGTTAAACATTAAACTAACCGATTGGGCTGCAAAGAACTCAAAATGTTTACTTTTCTTTTTTCCAATAAATAGGATATCATTTTTCTGAAAACATTTCATGAAAACATTTTTACAGAGCTGGTTCCTTGTTAACAGGTCTGCCCGTCACTGTGCTAATTATTTGATTCATTCTGCCATTTGGCTTTTAGACACAGACCCCATGCATTTTAGACTTGTCTTTTAAACATATCTGCATTTGATTACATTTATACAGTATGTACTGATATTTTAAATGACTACGTTTTTATATTTTTCATTTAACTGATGTACTGAGCTATTGATCTTAGATGATTTTACTAATATGTTTTTCAGAAATTGAGATCATAATCACTGATCCTATTTAAAATAAATGATTTTATATCACTTTAACAACTCTCTCACCTATCAACTGGAAGTCATGGATAGTTTCTGCCTGGATCTCATTTGCGGAGACCAGAATGGCCTCACAGATTTTCCTTTGAAGGATGTTCCACAGGTTTTGAACTGGTTGAGATCAGGTGACGATGGTCGCCATACTGTGACATTTTCTCTCATAAGCAGCCAAAGATGGTATTTTTGCAGCATGTGATGGTGTGATGCCTTTGCTGCAGAAGACATGGTTATACCATGGCAGGGAAAGATCAGTGAGAAATTGCAGAGATTTTGAGGTCATTTTAACACTCTCAAGTTGCCTAAAGAGATCTATCATCTCACTCACCATTATTTCAGCCCAAAACTAGACTCAACTACCACTTTGGTATGAGCCTCATTGGAACATGGAACTGCATCCATCTGGACCATCCAGTGCAGCATTCCATTCATCAGTCATTCATCAATAAACATTTATGTATTTCTGAGCCCAATGCAAACATTTCTCTGCATGATCATTGGTTAAAGTGTAACTATTATGAGCATTTCAGGCTAATTTATTTTTATTTCTGAGCCCAGAAGGGCTGGGATTGATCGAATTATTGTGACAAATGGCTTTATTTACTTCAGACCGACCCTCTCCGTAGGCTGTCAGATCAGCCTGTGGGCAAAACGAGTGGATTGAGACTCTTCCGCATTAAGCCCCGCCTCCCGCCACTGCACTACATCGGGAGCGCGCACCGCACCTGCTTTCACCGTCATTGTAACGTCTCATAAACAGAAGGATTAGGCTAATATGAACTCAATAAAAAAACAAAATACAATGTCAACACATAGCATACAGCCCTACATGTTGGAACCTGAATCAGAGCCTGAAAACGAAGTGGAAAACAGCAACCCACAGCAACGAATGCAGCAGGATGTCTCTCTTTGGTAAACTCACCAGCCATCGTTGGAAATAACTTTATCCCACGTTTTCCACCCGCCTGATGTATTTGTACATGCCCTTGTTAACCAGTAGAAGGTAACCAATCACCGAACCTTATCCCCCGGGATGTAACAAGGATTTCCAAGTAGAAAAAACTCTCTAAAATGACGTGTTTTTCGTCGCCATGGAAACTGAACAGAGAGCGCGTTGGAACTCAAACTCAAACTCAAACATGCGTTTAGGTGATAAAAAACATGTCTGTTCACATGTCTGATGAGGATTCAACACTATAACACTGTAGAAAGCTCAGAAAACTTGAAATACCATAATAGCATCCCTTTTAAGGTTGGCAGAATTCTGATTTTTGCAGAACTGAAAGTTCAGGAGATTCCTGCATGAAGACGTTCACCAGCAGCTTCAAAAACACCTGTTTCCTGCTCATCAGTAACTTTTTAACAGCTGATCTGTGAATATGAGGCTTATTTCTGAGGACACTAAACTAATCTGATTAATTTCCAAAGGTTTTCTTATGTTTTACATTTTCCAATCTTTTATTGTCTCTTTAAGCACATTGAATCACTTTGTTGTTGAATTGCAGTGTATAAAAATATACTGACCTTGCCTAATCGGACACTAATTTTCTAACAATACAATGATTGTACAATACAATAACAATACAATCCTATCAATAAAATAGATTCCAAGGTTGTTATTGGTATGGATATCAGCATGATAGGTTGAAATTTTTTTTTGTCAAGGGCTTCGGGATAAAAAGCCAGAGAATGTAAATGAGGGCCCGCTAATAGAAGATTTTGCTTTTGTTTAGCTAATTTTCCTTCTTAACTTTGTCTCAAACAGTTGTGTGTGATAAAAAAAAACAAAAAAAAACAAAAAAAACATTATTTCATTGTTACATTGTTGTTGATTCTGTTTTATATTGTCTATAAACAAAAAAGCTTGAATTTAAATGTTCAGTTCTACCTTTCAGTTTGTTAACAAATGTTTTGACTCCTAAACCAACCCAAAATTTTTTGTAAATGATTTATTATGATCAAAATCATGATAAATAATTGAAGATAAAATCATTAAATAACTGAAATTTCAAGCAAAAAGTATCCATTTATGCGGTACTTGCTCTGGATTCATGTGTATTAGCTCAGTTACAGAATCTGCAGTATTGTCCAGCCTGATTTTACACATTATGTAAAGTCTTTTTTTTTTTTCTCTGACGGTCTGGAATCTGTGACTTGCTCAATAATGTGGAAGAAGCTGCTTCAGTAGTTTTCCTTGAAGCTCACCTGGCAAACTGATGATAAAAGTTGTCTGAGAAAGTCATCAGTTTTCTACATAAACAATCAGGACAAACAACAGAAGCTGAATTTTCTACAGAAAACTTAAATGTTCTGTTAACTGAAATCCATCAAGCGGGATCATTTGGAACACGGTGTACATACTGCAGAGTTCACCCAACCTTCTTTCAGACAAACTAAAGAGCACAAACTGCAGTGAAATGAGTCTCATATTTAGCAGAAATCATCACCAATTCCACTCATGACAAATGCAACTTAGCTTGCTAAGATAAGCTCCTGTCATTCTGAAACGTCGCTATCTGCCGACACTTTATAGTACTCAGCGGAAATTCAAAATGATCCGACGCCTTTTCAAGAAGACAGATTTTCTGCCCATTATCACCAGCTGGATAAACTGACAAGTTGTCCATGTAAAACAGGCAAGGGTCAGAGTTAATCAAACTCTGTCTTTTCCAACAGACTACTCAAGCATGTTGTCATTTCATTTACAATAACGTGCTAATAGATCAACAGCCATTTATCTGAGGGGAGAGGGGCTGAAGAGTTTTCATCTGGTAAATCCAGGACGTGCTTCCAATACAAACTTCTGTTTGGCTTTTTAAGAGGCGCTGACCACATATAGACACCCGCATATGATAAGGTTGTGCTAAACTCTGTCGCTGCAAGAATATTACACTGATTTAAAAAAAAAAAAAAAAAAAGGAGAAATAGTTTTTAATTCATTTCCATGTTGGTAAAATGGAAAGTTTTCAAAAGCTGTTATCAGTGATAACACCAGCAACCAAAGCTGGTAAAATGTGCTCAGGATTAGAGCGATATGACCTGGATTTGGTGAGGCTGACTGCATAAAGAGTGGCGGCGCAGATGGAAAAAGACAGAGTGTGATACTTTGCCAGGCGTCACATCTGACATCCGTCTTTAGGGACACTGCAGGGGTCACACAGTTCCAGCAGTTCCCTCTACAGAGACCTTTTTCATACTCACATAGACAGCATAATAATAAGATATCTGAAGAAACACTGGCTCATATTTACATTTCTAAAACTGTTATGTGTCACATAAAATATGAATTCATAGTGTAAACCTCTTCTGAATAAGGTCAATAATAACACAGAGGGGAGGAATGGCTCCTGGTCAGGAATGAATAAATGTAGCAGGAACTCACTAAACCCAAATCATGCACACATTCCGCATGAACTTTAAGAGTATTTCCAACTTACCAATCATAGAAAAGATTTCATAAATCCTGCAGTCTTTGACTATATAAGGACCACAATAGAAATAAATGATCACATTCATCATAGTGATATTAGTCTAATTGCACAGCACCGAAGGAAATTAAGCCCTCCACCTAATCCTATGCCCCATTTCTCAGGAAGTGAATGGCACTGGGAGGTTTAGCCAGTGCTGATGAATCGGGGCTGTAAAACTCAAGGACTGAAATGCTCTATCATTTCTGTGAAGTCTCTGGTATAGTGGGTGGCAGAAGCGAGACCAACAACATAGCATTTGCACAAAATCAAATGAAAGGGTAGGCATGACCTTAGATGGAGTCTAGGTTGTCTCCAGTGAAGTGACCTTGGCTGACAGAGTCAGGGCTAAACTGGCTGCCAAATATTCTGTCCGATCCAATCTGCACCTTGCTCACAAGCGAAGACTGGGGCTGTTTTGTTTTCCCACTTTTTTTTGTCCCGTTTCTCTTGGTTCAGGATATTGCCGTTGCCGTTGCCTTTGCGAGATGCAGCAAAGCCTAATAGAATTTGGACTTATCAGAGCGAATCCCTCATGAAAGCCGCATTTGTGTCCTTGCTAGTGAAAATGAAAAGATTCAATTTACAGCAGTTTATTTCGTTCCATAAGTACAGCAGGGTCTTTGATCTTCCGCATGCACATATTCACAGGCAGCATTGTGAGATACAACAAAAGTCAGACTCGAGCTTTATTTTCTTTGGCTTTATCCACAAAATTGGACTGATTTTACAGATGAATAAAATGAAAGCCCTCATTTTATTAAGTAAATGCTGCCTATTCCAGAAGACGATAAACAAAAACACAAATATTTTCCTTTTTTTAGGTTAATTATAGGTTAATGACTTCAGAATTAACTTAAAACGTGATGTGGTGACATTGTCTAAATTCTAACTGATGTCAGTGAAGTAGACTTAGACTGATGGAGTCCTGTTTTAGGAGTATTTTTCCTCTTTCTAAAGCAAAGAAACCACAGAAAAACAACAACATTGGTTAGCATTCCAATACACAGCTGCTATTTCTTTTGTAACTTACCATGCGCAGTGTTATTTAGGTTATTACCTGACTAAACGATGTCCCAGGGAACCCATTAGAGCTTTCAGTTCTACAATGTCATTTGCCTCAGACCTAACTAAAAGAAAAATCAATATGCTATATGACCTGGCAGAGTTTCACTGAATACGTTGAAACGGAGACGGCAGTAACCTAGAACTATGAAAAAGGAGGCTAAATAAATAGGAATAAAATATATTTCAAGAAGAGGCCTAAGTAAGTAAGAATAAAAGCTTATAGAGTACAGACAAAGCTGCAAGCTGGTGGTTGCCATCACTATTTACTTGTTCGTGATAAAGCATGAAAATGACGATCAACATGCACCAGTGGAGGTCAGTTCTCATATTGCATCTAAATAAGAAATCAGAGAGACCTTAAATCTATCAAGTCAACGACAAGATAAAGCAAAGACGGCATTCAGGCCATGACCATCGTATTCTTATTTTAATTTGTGCTCAATGTCAGATGGGGAAATGTTACCAGATAAATCTGTTCAATGGCTTGTTAGTACTAATCAGCCAACCACATGACAGCTACTCAATGCATTTAGTGATGTTGACACGGTCAAGATGTGCTGTTCAAACTCATCATCAGAATGAGAAAGAAAGGGATTTAAGTGATATTGAACGTGGCATGGTTGTTGGTCTGACTATTTTAGAAACTGCTGATTTACTGGGATTTTCACACACAACCTTGAAGGTTTGCAGTGAATGATCTGAGAAAGAGAAAATGTCAGGTAAGCAGCAGTTGTCTGGACCAGAATGTCTTGTTGACGTCAGAAGAGAATGGGCACACTGGTTGGAGATGATGGAAAGGCGACAGGAATTCAAACAATCACTGGTTCCAACCAAGGAATGAATGCAGAATGTTATGTCTGAACACATTCCTGTCTGCAAGAGGATACAACACAAACTCCCTAAAACTGGACAGCAGAAGATGGAAAAAGGTTGTGTGGTCTGATGAGTCTCCATTCAACTGGTAGGCTCAGAAACTGGTGGAAACAACATAAGAGCAGAGAGCATTCCTGCCTCGTATCACAGGTTCAGGCTGGTGGGGGTAGTATAATGCTGAGGGGATATTTTCTTGGCCCTTTTACACCAACTGAGCATTGCGTAAAAGTAACAGCCTGTCAGAGTATTGTATCTGACCATATCCATCCCTTTCTGAGCACAGTGTGGCATCTTCTGCTGGAAACTTCCAGCAGGATGATGCACCATGTCACAAAGCTCACATCATCTCCACCATGACGATGAGTTCACTGTCCTCCAACGGCCTCCACAGTCACCAGATCTACATTCAGGAGAGCAGCTTTGGGATGTGGTGGAACGTGAGATTCTCATCATGATGTGGTGGAACGTGAGATTCTCATCATGATGTGGTGGAACGGGAGATTCTCATCATGATGAGGTGGAACGGGAGATTCTCATGGTGATGAGGTGGAACGGGAGATTCTCATCATGATGAGGTGGAACGGGAGATTCTCACCATGATGAGGTGGAACGGGAGATTCTCATCATGATGAGGTGGAACGGGAGATTCTCATCATGATGTGGTGGAACGTGAGATTCTCATCATGATGTGGTGGAACGGGAGATTCTCATCATGATGAGGTGGAACGGGAGATTCTCATCATGATGTGGTGGAACGTGAGATTCTCATCATGATGTGGTGGAACGGGAGATTCTCATCATGATGAGGTGGAACGGGAGATTCTCATCATGATGTGGTGGAACGTGAGATTCTCATCATGATGTGGTGGAACGGGAGATTCTCATCATGATGAGGTGGAACGGGAGATTCTCATCATGATGTGGTGGAACGTGAGATTCTCATCATGATGTGGTGGAACGGGAGATTCTCATCATGATGAGGTGGAACGGGAGATTCTCATGGTGATGAGGTGGAACGGGAGATTCTCATGGTGATGAGGTGGAACGGGAGATTCTCATCATGATGAGGTGGAACGGGAGATTCTCATCATGATGAGGTGGAACGGGAGATTCTCATGGTGATGTAGTGGAACAGGAGATTCTCATCATGATGAGGTGGAACGGGAGATTCTCATGGTGATGAGGTGGAACGGGAGATTCTCATCATGATGAGGTGGAACGGGAGATTCTCATCATGATGAGGTGGAACGGGAGATTCTCATGGTGATGAGTTGGAACGGGAGATTCTCATCATGATGAGGTGGAACGGGAGATTCTCATGGTGATGAGGTGGAACGGGAGATTCTCATCATGATGAGGTGGAACGTGAGATTCTCATGGTAATGAGGTGGAACAGGAGATTCTCATGGTGATGAGGTGGAACGGGAGATTATCATCATGATGTGGTGGAACGGGAGATTCTCATGGTGATGAGGTGGAACGGGAGATTCTCATGGTGATGAGGTGGAACGGGAGATTCTCATGGTGATGAGGTGGAACGGGAGATTCTCATGGTGATGAGGTGGAACGGGAGATTCTCATCATGATGTGGTGGAACGGGAGATTCTCATGGTGATGAGGTGGAACGGGAGATTCTCATGGTGATGAGGTGGAACGGGAGATTCTCATCATGATGAGGTGGAACGGGAGATTCTCATGGTGATGAGGTGGAACGGGAGATTCTCATCATGATGAGGTGGAACGGGAGATTCTCATCATGATGAGGTGGAACAGGAGATTCTCATCATGATGAGGTGGAACGGGAGATTCTCATCATGATGAGGTGGAACGGGAGATTCTCATGGTGATGAGGTGGAACGGGAGATTCTCATCATGATGAGGTGGAACGGGAGATTCTCATCATGATGAGGTGGAACGTGAGATTCTCATCATGATGTGGTGGAACGGGAGATTCTCATTGTGATGAGGTGGAACGGGAGATTCTCATGGTGATGAGGTGGAACGGGAGATTCTCATGGTGATGAGGTGGAACGGGAAATTCTCATCATGATGTGGTGGAACGGGAGAGTCTCATCATGATGAGGTGGAACGGGAGATTCTCATCATGATGAGGTGGAACGGGAGATTCTCATGGTGATGAGGTGGAACGGGAGATTCTCATCATGATGTGGTGGAACGGGAGATTCTCATGGTGATGAGGTGGAACGGGAGATTCTCATGGTGATGAGGTGGAACGGGAGATTCTCATCATGATGAGGTGGAACGGGAGATTCTCATGGTGATGAGGTGGAACGGGAGATTCTCATCATGATGAGGTGGAACGGGAGATTCTCATCATGATAAGGTGGAACAGGAGATTCTCATCATGATGAGGTGGAACGGGAGATTCTCATCATGATGAGGTGGAACGGGAGATTCTCATGGTGATGAGGTGGAACGGGAGATTCTCATGGTGATGAGGTGGAACGGGAGATTCTCATGGTGATGAGGTGGAACGGGAAATTCTCATCATGATGTGGTGGAACGGGAGAGTCTCATCATGATGAGGTGGAACGGGAGATTCTCATCATGATGAGGTGGAACGGGAGATTCTCAACATGATGAGGTGGAACGGGAGATTCTCATGGTGATGAGGTGGAACGGGAAATTCTCATCATGATGAGGTGGAACGGGAGATTCTCATGGTGATGAGGTGGAACGGGAAATTCTCATCATGATGTGGTGGAACGGGAGAGTCTCATCATGATGAGGTGGAACGGGAGATTCTCATCATCATGAGGTGGAACGGGAGATTCTCATGGTGATGAGGTGGAACGGGAGATTCTCATGGTGATGAGGTGGAACGGGAGATTGTCATGGTGATGAGGTGGAACGGGAGATTCTCATCATGATGTGGTGGAACGGGAGATTCTCATCATGATGTGGTGGAACGGGAGATTCTCATGGTGATGAGGTGGAACGGGAGATTCTCATCATGATGAGGTGGAACGGGAGATTCTCATCATGATGAGGTGGAACAGGAGATTCTCATCATGATGAGGTGGAACGGGAGATTCTCATCATGATGAGGTGGAACGGGAGATTCTCATGGTGATGAGGTGGAACGGGAGATTCTCATCATGATGAGGTGGAACGGGAGATTCTCATCATGATGAGGTGGAACGTGAGATTCTCATCATGATGTGGTGGAACGGGAGATTCTCATTGTGATTAGGTGGAACGGGAGATTCTCATGGTGATGAGGTGGAACGGGAGATTCTCATGGTGATGAGGTGGAACGGGAAATTCTCATCATGATGTGGTGGAACGGGAGAGTCTCATCATGATGAGGTGGAACGGGAGATTCTCATCATGATGAGGTGGAACGGGAGAATCTCAACATGATGAGGTGGAACGGGAGATTCTCATGGTGATGAGGTGGAACGGGAAATTCTCATCATGATGAGGTGGAACGGGAGATTCTCATGGTGATGAGGTGGAACGGGAAATTCTCATCATGATGTGGTGGAACGGGAGAGTCTCATCATGATGAGGTGGAACGGGAGATTCTCATCATCATGAGGTGGAACGGGAGATTCTCATGGTGATGAGGTGGAACGGGAGATTCTCATGGTGATGAGGTGGAACGGGAGATTGTCATGGTGATGAGGTGGAACGGGAGATTCTCATCATGATGTGGTGGAACGGGAGATTCTCATGGTGATGAGGTGGAACGGGAGATTCTCATCATGATGAGGTGGAACAGGAGATTCTCATGGTGATGAGGTGGAACAGGAAATTCTCATCATGATGTGGTGGAACGGGAGATTCTCATCATGATGAGGTGGAACGGGAGATTCTCATCATGATGAGGTGAAACAGGAGATTCTCATCATGATGAGGTGGAACGGGAGATTCTCATCATGATGAGGTGGAACGGGAGATTCTCATCATGATGAGGTGGAACGGGAGATTCTCATCATGATGAGGTGGAACGGGAGATTCTCATGGTGATGAGGTGGAACGGGAGATTCTCATGGTGATGAGGTGGAACGGGAGAGTCTCATCGTGATGAGGTGGAACGGGAGATTCTCATCATGATGAGGTGGAACGGGAGATTCTCATCATGATGAGGTGGAACGGGAGATTCTCATCATGATGAGGTGGAACGGGAGAGTCTCATCATGATGAGGTGGAACGGGAGATTCTCATCATCATGAGGTGGAACTGGAGATTCTCATGGTGATGAGGTGGAACGGGAGATTCTCATGGTGATGAGGTGGAACGGGAGATTGTCATGGTGATGAGGTGGAACGGGAGATTCTCATCATGATGTGGTGGAACGGGAGATTCTCATGGTGATGAGGTGGAACGGGAGATTCTCATGGTGATGAGGTGGAACGGGAGATTCTCATCATGATGAGGTGGAACGGGAGATTCTCATGGTGATGAGGTGGAACAGGAAATTCTCATCATGATGTGGTGGAACGGGAGATTCTCATCATGATGAGGTGGAACGGGAGATTCTCATCATGATGAGGTGAAACGGGAGATTCTCATCATGATGAGGTGGAACGGGAGATTCTCATCATGATGAGGTGGAACGGGAGATTCTCATCGTGATGAGGTGGAACGGGAGATTCTCATCGTGATGAGGTGGAACGGGAGATTCTCATCGTGATGAGGTGGAACGGGAGATTCTCATCGTGATGAGGTGGAACGGGAGATTCTCATGGTGATGAGGTGGAACGGGAGATTCTCATGGTGATGAGGTGGAACGGGAGAGTCTCATCATGATGAGGTGGAACGGGAGATTCTCATCATGATGAGGTGGAACGGGAGATTCTCATCATGATGAGGTGGAACGGGAGATTCTCATCATGATGAGGTGGAACGGGAGATTCTCATCATGATGAGGTGGAACGGGAGATTCTCATCATGATGAGGTGGAACGGGAGATTATCATCATGATGAGGTGGAACGGGAGATTATCATCATGATGAGGTGGAACGGGAGATTCTCATCATGATGAGGTGGAACGGGAGATTCTCATCATGATGAGGTGGAACGGGAGATTCTCATCATGATGAGGTGGAACGGGAGATTCTCATGGTGATGAGGTGGAACGGGAAATTCTCATCATGATGTGGTGGAACGGGAGAGTCTCATCATGATGAGGTGGAACGGGAGATTCTCATCATGATGAGGTGGAACGGGAGATTCTCATCATGATGAGGTGGAACGGGAGATTCTCATGGTGATGAGGTGGAACGGGAAATTCTCATCATGATGTGGTGGAACGGGAGATTCTCATCATGATGAGGTGGAACGTGAGATTCTCATGGTGATGAGGTGGAACGGGAGATTCTCATCATGATGAGGTGGAACGTGAGATTCTCATCATGATGAGGTGGAACGTGAGATTCTCGTCATGAATAGGTGGAACGGGAGATTCTCAACATGATGAGGTGGAACGGGAGATTCTCATCATGATGAGGTGGAACAGGAGATTCTCAACATGATGAGGTGGAACGGGAGATTCTCATGGTGATGAGGTGGAACGGGAAATTCTCATCATGATGAGGTGGAACAGGAGATTCTCATCATGATGAGGTGGAACGGGAGATTCTCATCATGATGAGGTGGAACGGGAGATTCTCATGGTGATGAGGTGGAACGGGAAATTCTCATCATGATGTGGTGGAACGGGAGATTCTCATCATGATGAGGTGGAACGGGAGATTCTCATGGTGATGAGGTGGAACGGGAGATTCTCATCATGATGAGGTGGAACGGGAGATTCTCATCATAATGAGGTGGAACGGGAGATTCTCATGGTGATGAGGTGGAACGGGAGATTCTCATCATGATGAGGTGGAACGGGAGATTCTCATCATGATGAGGTGGAACGTGAGATTCTCATCATGATGAGGTGGAACGGGAGATTCTCATGGTGATGAGGTGGAACAGGAGATTCTCAACATGATGAGGTGGAACGGGAGATTCTCATGGTGATGAGGTGGAACGGGAAATTCTCATCATGATGAGGTGGAACAGGAGATTCTCAACATGATGAGGTGGAACGGGAGATTCTCATGGTGATGAGGTGGAACGGGAAATTCTCATCATGATGAGGTGGAACAGGAGATTCTCAACATGATGTGGTGGAATGGGAGATTCTCAACATGATGAGGTGGAACAGGAGATTCTCATGGTGATGAGGTGGAACGGGAGATTCTCATCATGATGAGGTGGAACAGGAGATTCTCAACATGATGTGGTGGAACGGGAGATTCTCATCATGATGAGGTGGAACAGGAGATTCTCAACATGATGAGGTGGAACGGGAGATTCTCATGGTAATGTGCAGCAACTGTGTGATGCTTCATGTCAACATGGAGCAAAATCTCAGAGGAATGTTTCCAAAACCTTGTTGTGACACCAAGAAATAAGGCAGTTCTGAAGGTGGAAGGAGAACTAACCCGTTACTAGCAGGATTGACCCAGTAAAGTGAATAACATCTATTCCAACTGATACTTATTATTTCCAGTTAAAACAGGAAATTTAATCTAAATGTTATAATGATGCCGACTACATTTCAGCAACTAAAACACAAAGAGGCAGCCTCCTGTGTGTGTCATCTTATAATCAATAATTCATCTGTTTTTTGACAGAAAAATGATTATTCTTAGATTAATAAATACTTCAATATTTTCGGTACATAGATTTCTCTGCCTTCAGCTTTCTTGTCTGAGCAGTCACAATGGAGCCTGACACATTAAAACATACTGAAAATAATAACGGCATGCTGAGACGTGTATGCCACTTGTCAAATGTGAGTGACAGACTTAATTGCAGACCGACTCTGGCACATTTTTGATACGTTAATTTGCTTGGTTCACAGCTTGAAGCTTACCAAATAGCTTATTATCAGAGAAAGATGCTGTGAATTAAGATGGCGTTCAAGATGTGTGGCTTTGCTTTGACTGATCTGCTTTGAAAAAAAAAGAAAGAAAAAGGAGAGCCACATGTATGAACATGTTTTGAAACTTGGATTAAAAATAGAACTTTAAGTGACCTGATTAAACCTGTAAATGCATGAGAGAAATGTTTAATACAGCTGATTTAAATATTATCTGAGGGAAGATCATGTTCAATCCTGCTTAGGTTATTTCATCAGTTTTCATTCAAGAAAGAAAAAAATGTACATAAATGACCATTTTGTTGTAAATGAAGTGACCCAGCAAGTCATTACACGGTTACTGAAGTAGTAAATATCAGCTCTAGAGGTGGAAAAGGTGGGAATTTTTGTTATTATTTCAATTTCAAACGAATGAAATTTACTCAGCAGACTTGTCTGTAGAAAGTAACCATTCTGCTGCCTAAGGTCTCGGTTTTAAGCTTTTATTCCTTTTGTTCCAAACGTTGAAGTGCCGCTGCGCCTTCACACCTGACCACAGCAACAGGACTGGTTTTTACCAGGTATGCTGCGGTGCGTTTACGAAGCGTCCCAGAAGCGCCGCTGCTTTCTGCTTCTCTAAAATACGCGTCGGTTCTATTTTTGACACTTTGACTCCATGTCAGTCTAGAGCAGAGTAGATAGTTCCTGCAGGAAATCAGCTGATGAGAAGCAAACTGGATCCAGTGGATTCACCAGTAAAAGACTACATGTCCACTTTGGATGCATTTTACTCTGAAGCAACATTTCTCCATCACCGGTTGCACTAAGCCGTTCCGTGAAAGACGGTTTTATTTCAGAAATGACACCATGGAAAATGTGCATCTTGGAGGAGGAAAGCTGCATCATTCTGTATCCTGTTGTTTTGACACCACACCTCCGTGCTGTAGAGGAATAAAGAGCAGCATGTGAGACGTGGTCGAACCATACCTGATCATTTGCAGGTTTATTTTTCACTTTTTTATAAGTTTTAGAAAGAATTTTAAGTAGGTCTACACCAACTATGACATGATGACGCAATCCTCATGTGAACCGCGACAGACGTTCCGCTCTGAAACTCTGCTGGTGAAATGGGGTGTTGGGTGGAGAGCTTGGCGCAGACGCTCTGCAGCGCTTCCGCAACACTTCTGCGTTCAATGGATCCTCAGGGTAATAAGAGGATGTTACATGTGTGAAATGTCAGTTAAATTCTTATTTCTGCCAAAGAAGTTATGTGTTTTTTCCGGCATTTTTTGGTTTTCGTGTCTGTTTGTTCGCCACTTTACACAACCAACTACTGCATAGATGTTTTTTTTTCTTTTCTGAGAATAACTCTTGGTTTAACTTCGATTCAATTTAATTAAAGTCATCTAAAATGAACAAATTAAGATATAAACAATACAGTAAAGTCACTGTGGATTCATTCTCAGTGTATCGAGGAATCCAACAGTGTATCCATATATAATGAATGTAGGACTGCTGTGTGGAAATGAGCTGCTTGGTGGAGATCTGCGCTCCTTCTTTGTGGTTAATGTGTGGAATTTTTAAACTTTTATTCCTTTTTTTTTTTAGTATTTTTCAGGCTGATCTGATTTTTAAAAGCCAAACTGCAGAGGAAAGAGAACTTAAGATGTGCGAAAGTTGAAAGGATTTCTACAGTATCATCAAACTAACCAACCGTGCAACTTAACTCGGTAGGAAGTGCCTGGTTTATGAACATTTTAATCTGATTTGATTAACTCTTCTATCATGTAAACGGTCATTCTACTTCAAGTTTATTCCAGTCATTCTGCACATGTTCGTTCCTTTGTCCTGTCGCCAAGGCTGAACATATTCCTCGCTGTCTTCTGCCTCCCATCTCTTCTACTCTACCTCCCTTCTCCTCCTCAGCTGCAAGTGAGGTAGTATGCTCGCATCATGCTGAGGCTTCATAATTATAATCAAAATCAAAGCAAAAATGTTTCTTACGTGGTCTTTAATGCTGTAGCAAGACAAAAAAAAAAAAGACGCAGGAAGTGGAGTTTGTGTTTTTTAGTAAGATTAATAATGTCACCTCTGCCGCCGCTGCATTCTCCATTTCACTGGATTACGTGAGGATTGCTGCATTGCTTGACAGTTGGTGCACTTATCAGCATTTAATGAGAACAATAAACCAGCATGTGTTGTGTGACCAGTTCACCCCATGTTTCATGTGCTATTTAGTGACAGCTTTATATGGATGTGTGGTTTTGGACAACATGATGTGACTTTCCACCTCCAATACTATGTCAAGTATCAGACCCTCTCTCACCTGGTGACTTCGTGCCAATCTGGCTGGTTTGATGTAATGTGGTTTCAGAGTAAATTTTGATCTTTGTTTTATTTTCTAAATATTTGAATTATATTTTATTTTTACAAACTGGCTCCACCTTGCTTTTCATCAGCTGACATCTACACGGAAGAGCAAAAAAAAAAAAAAAAAAAAAAAAAAAAGGCAGCAAAAATAGACCAGCTTCATATTTTTTGTAAAGTGGAATGTCATGACTGCTTCATGACTCTTCATAACAGTATGTGGGAAAAGAGAGGTCAGTTGATGTGTATGCAGATGTAAATATATCGATGTCTGGAAGAATTTTGGCCACAGAAGGCCACCATTCATTTACAATTGTGCTTGGGCTTGAAAAAATTGCAATGCCCATCTTTACCACTAGATGTCAGTAATTCTTACGCACTGTACCTTTAAACTACAGTGGGATATTAGCAGGAAGAAGAAAGTGATGAATTCTCAGAATTTTGTTACCTTAAATTTAACAACAATCTACCATAATGTCTACCAACAGCCATTGCATGTTTGCTCACAAATTAGTTCATGATTACGAAAATGAAAATCATTGTTTGATTTTTTAGTATAGTTTAAGATTCAAAGGATATTTTCCCCATCAAAGGGGAATAATTTATATAATTATAGACGTAATGTTTTATGTATTTTAAAAAAACTATATGAAAGCAAAAAGGTTGCACCATCCCCTGAAGACATTGTCAACTTTGCTGTATATGATGTATGAATATATAGAAAATCAATAAGAATACCTTGAGGATTAAAGCAAAAAGGTTGTCTTAGTGATAGTTTAGGAAAGTTCCATCGAAGCTTGTCGCCTTGTGATAACCAATGACATATGGCCTCGTCAAGAGAAGGTCAATTTCTTGGAATAATGAGAATAATTAACTTCCTATCTAAAAAGAAAATAGAGCTTCATTATCCGGAGTGTGTGGTCTGATTAATTTATGATCTGAAAATAACTACATAAATAATTGCAGGGAGGACCTCTCTCAGCTTCCATGCATGATGGGAGGTGTTGCAGTTACAGGACAGCAAGATATTCCTTCCACAGTCTGCATTTCCAGAACAAAAACAGAATAAAAGTAGAATCTGATGGAAAACTTGAACAATATGATCAAAAAATTATTTATTCAAAGTAGAAGCGACCGGTTAAAAACATGCTCCATGTTTTAAAATGGTGGCAATCAAGGACATTCATCAGACTTCTGGATAAAAGCTTCTGCCAAATGACCGTAGAGTAGACTAGACTAGACTAGACAAGACTAGAAAACTTCTCCCAACTTTCAGTTTTAATCGGCGAATCAAGTCAAGCTTAACCGCTTCAGTGCTGGTCACATTTGGATTTTATGGTACGAATATTTCAGATGCTATTCTTTTTTTTTCTTTTACAGAAAAAAAAAAATCTGTTTGTATTTATGGGTTCTTCAGCGTTTCATAGAATTTAAAAGTTGTTATTGAAAAAGTAGATTTTATCACTTTCATATCAACTGTAGTGCCGCATTTATCTCCAGATGACTTCAGTTCTTTTTATCTTTTTTTCTTTTTGATAAATAATGACCTTTATTTCTGTTCCTGCTGTGACAGTATTCATTTAAAAAAGTCTTTTGTCTTCATGCTGAGACCTACATGCACTTTATAAAATGAAGGAATGGAAAAAAAAAAAAAAAAATCTGCGTTTGATTCATGGCTGTGTTGTTAACCTGTTCTTAATGAGGCCCATTTCTCTGCCTCCTGGCTGAACCGACTTACCCAAAATAAATTAAGTAAATCTTCACAACTACCAGAGCTGTATGTATAACCTCTGTCTCAAAGGAAAGCTGAGACATGCAAGATTATCAGAGGCAAGAAATGTCTTAATGTATCAGAATAAATTCACCTGGAAGACAGCAGAAGATGCAAATGGTTCTCGCCTCCTGAAAGAAAACCACATTATTTTAAGTGAAAAGCAAAATATAGCAGCCTGATTCTCTCAGGAGTTATTACCGTGAGGTCTGATGAGAAAACAAGTCAATCTGAGCGGTTTTACAGGTGTTTTAATAGAGATGTAATGCAGATAAATATGTCATCAACCCTTCAGCTGATGTTAATAATGCAACACCTCTACCAACAGTTCCACTCACAGGAATCACTGACAGACCCCAAACGCACTTTAGAAAGAGCTCGCCGCTCCAGAAACATATAGCCGTGAAGATCATACATGACAGGAAGAGTGAATACTTCACTACGAAACCTCCTTCATCCCCATGGAAACAACCAGGACCTCCATGATTTATTTCAAACAAAGGCAGAGTCACAGGAGGAGAAGACATTGGTATCTTTTTTTTTTTTTTTTTCGAGATGTAATTTAACGTTTTACCACTTCTTCTGAGCCAATCAGACGAGTCCTTTTTCTGTAAATGTTATTTTCTCATTTTGCCCTTCAGTCTTCAGTGCAGCCTTCCTTCTCGACTCTTCTGAGCATCATCTGTCTCACCCATCGCCCCTAGCATCTGGACCCTGAGGGGGTCTTGTTCTTATCTCTTGCCTTACTCTTTGGTATTGAATGTTTCAAATATATGAAGCAGAAATATTTTTATGCAGTTCTCCAGTCCACAAAAATCCACTCAAGATCCATTTATGCTTCCTTAAATGCATGAGCAGCTGGTGTTTAAAATTTCCTTTGGGAAGTTTATCTGTTTATCTAAATGTGGGCGCCTGTTTGAAACACTGTCATATGTCGCTGCTTTCAGATTTCCATCAGTCTTTTATGTTCCTATAGTTAAGTCAGTTCAACCACTAGTGGGCGGTGTTGGGTTCAGAGTTAACAGCTGGTAGCAGTAAAGCACATCTGTAAAGTTGTTTCCAACATTTCAAAAACACCAGAAGAAGACTTTAACCACAAAACTTTTTGATGTTTTTTATTTCTTTTGTGGCTTTTTTGGTGGCTTTTTATTTGGCAGATCCAGTGTCATCTTCTGGTTTGTTCGTTTCCCCGGTTGCATGTCCGCTGTACAACTCAGCACTGCCACTCTGACGTTCAGTAGTATTGCTTCGTTTTCTCGATCAAGTCACAAACATCTAAGCCCCTTGGCAGCAGACCAAATTACTTGCAGCACAGGAGATAACAAAAACACGCCATGTGTTTGCGTATCCATCTCCTGTATTGAGCATAAAAGGCCCTGTACAATTAATTGTAAAATAAACAAAATGGGAAAAACTCTGCAGAGTTTCCATCCATACCTTGAGCTTTCTATACACAGTTACACCACTTCTACTAACTCGGGAAAATTCTATGAATTAAACTGAATGTATTCCAGATCAAAAAGGGTGATTTGTTTCTCTGTATGTTTCCCTGAATAAGTGATCCTGAAAAGGACAAATAATTAAACCTGCAACCTGCACGTTTTTTGTTAAAGGATTTTTTTCTTGCTGATGATGGAGGCGGTGGATGTGACAACGCTTTGTGAACTGCAGCTGCACAAGCTCCTATTCAACATGGAGAAAAAGCCGCCAGTAGGAAGGTTAAAAGGCACACCTCCCACCATCTGCCTTTACATCACACTTCAAGCTACTTTTATAATATGCAGTATCTGGTCTGATAACACTAAATGTTTTATTATGGTCTGTGTGTTGGCTGACTAATACAGTGTTTAGCTAACTGCAGAGAAACTATTTACCAGGGGAGAACATAAGAGAAAAGCTTAACTACATGCTTTTAGTTTGACCGAACAGATCGAGACAACGTAAAATCCTTAAGTTAAAATTTCACTATAATTTTTTATTCTAAACTTCATCACAAAAATGACTAAAGACTTTTTTTTTTAAAATAAAACACTCTTTGGAATGTAAATAACATTTTAATCACATAACAATGTTTGATAGACAGGATGCAATGACATCCTGTCTATCAAACATAAACTGACCCCCTGGATTAAACTAACATCTTGATTATGACTCCTGTCTTAAATAACATACCCAAAATGAAGACGTATATATTAACAACTATAAGTTCTGTAAAATCTTGGTCTCTAAAGAAGCCGAGACATGTTGATTCTGACACTTCTGCAGCAATCACACATTTATGGTACTGGGTCAGAGTAAATTCACCTGGAATCCAGTAGAAAATGGAAATGGTTACGTTGTGAAAGGAAACCACATTACAACATTAACCAAAAGACGGCAGCTCGTTTCATCCAGGACTTTATAAACTATCACAATTTCTAAGGCAGAGTCATAAGAGATCACATTAGAAGTGTTTTTTTTTTTTTTTTTTTTTTTTTGTAAAAAGTCAAACATTTATATTTTTATCATATTTATGACCAAGCCATTTTTCTTTTGCTACTCTTTCGCTCCTAGCTGAGAGGGAAAATGGTCTCAGAGTGATGAGACAGACATTTTTTTTCTTTTTGTTATTTGTGAGGATAGTGTAACAGTGCTGGGTGTGTTGGAACTTTGCCATTTCCCCGTCACGCGCTCCCTATTGACGGCTCGTTCAGCATCCATCCTGCATTCTACCTGACCTGTTGGCTCTCTCCAGCCAGCAGGTGATGGTCTTCAACAACTCTTTTGTCCCATTCTCTCTTTTAATCTTCTCGCAATACTTTGGTGAATCAGTGATTTTGTGGGTTCAAAACAGCCAGTTCTTTATCATACTGTTAAGCGAAACATCCCGGATGTAAAAGTTGTATAGTGTCGGTTCCTCAGCCTCGTGACACTGCTGGGCAACAGCGGCTCCAGAAAAGCACATAATGGATGTCACTGTGTCAAACAACAAGTCCAGGATGCGTAGATTTGGTCAAAAAGTTACAGAATGAGTCTCTAAGTTGCTCAGAAGGATTGATACATTTTTCTGAAGTCTGAGTTTCATTGGACACCTTGTTTGTGTGGTTTACTTTCAGTATAGCTGACACAAAACCAGGTAAAGGAACAAACCAGAGAAGAAGAAGAGGAAAAGTAGAACATGCAGAAACTGCCAAATAAAAAGCATCTGAAGAAGACAGAAGAATTTGAGAACAGCAAAAAAATAAAAGGTTTTATACTTTTTTCTTTTACTATTTAGTTATTTTTAAATGAATTGTAAAGTGGAGAATTACCACCACCAACTGGTGTCAAAACATGAAAGCGAACTCTGAAGTCTGTACTGCCCACTAGTGGATGAACTGACTTAGCAACCATGGCAACGTAAAAGACGCACAGAAGTATGACGACGTATGACGACGTATGACGCCATTTAAAATGGACGTCCCCATTTACGTACATAAGGGAGTTAAAATGGGCCTTTTATCAGGATTTTACTACGCTACAGGTTAGGATGGTTGCTTCTAAGCATTTACAAAGATCTCATCTGCACATCTCATGCTGCTGCCATATGCAGGAGGCTCTGGTCATGAGATGAATTGTGTTATAAAATTATCAGAGGTTCAACTGAGCCATAAAGAAATTGGAATACTAGAATTTTTCTGTAAAGCTTGGAGACTTTTGTACCAACAAAACCCACCAAAGCGAGGGCATCATGGTATCATTATAACAGCAGTGGTTGAGAAAGTCAGCAGTGAATCACTTTGAAACAAGATCTAACAGCAAAACTGGCATGTACCCCCCCTGTAGTTGAGATAATGAAAAATGCATGTAGTGGTCAGTGATGACGGGGTTCAATTCATTATTATGCAATGTCATATGATGTAATGAATGGAATTCGCTTCAATTATATGACATGGAGAGAACAGTGACTAAAAGTCGGAGATGTGATGCTCAGCTGGCCAGACGGCACGGGGACTCCTTGGAGACAATACATCCAGACAATACAAGCAACAATAAACAAGGTAAAGACGCAGATATTGAAGAATTTTTCCAATCATCACAGCCACAGCTCTACAAGGTAATTCCATCGTTATTATAACCTCACAGTGTGGCTGAAAGTCAGTCTTTCCCAGAACTAAATGATCAAGTCAGTCAGCTAAAACATGTTTTTATTTCTTTACCATGAAGCACCAAAGTATTTATAATGAACACGCTGTTTCCTAAGAAGACTGCATTGAATTCATTCAAACCAAATCATTGTGTGTAAAAATGTAGCATGGTGTGTTTTTGTCCACAATGTACACACTCTCATATGCATGTGTGGGCATACCTACGAGGCTCTGCATGCCTGAGAAGAGCTCAGCTTAATAAGCTGTCTTGTCTTCATTCAGATCAGTTATGTGATGCAACAACTCGACTATATGGCACCGGGTTAGAGGTGCTTGAGCACTTTTCTCCGCTTGCAGCAGCGGGGAGGACGGTCTTGCAAAGAGAAAAGTAATTAATGTTCAGTCAGAAAGTTTCTACATTTTCTGCTACGTGCCCTTAATCAAAGCAGGTACTGGAAAAAAAAAAAAAAGGTGTAAAAGTTGCTGCAAAACTCATCAGTGGCAAGTTGGAAGCCTTCCCACAGTCCCCAGTCTTTAGTTGGTGTGTTTTTATTAGGTGGATGGGGGGGGTGATACAGCATTCATGTGACAGAGACAGTGGGGAGCCACATTCATGCACTGCATGTGGCTCTCCAACACCCACTCCAAGATTTCACTGTTTGTTTTATGATTGTTGCCACTGGCATCGCCATCCGATTTTCCCACAGCTGCAGCCCCAGATGTTTTCTTTTTTTTTTTTTAGTCCAAAATAATCCGCTCTGATGCTTCTGATTGGCTGCAGGCTCTCTCGCTCGCTGCCTCATTCACGACTGGTTCCCCGCTACGACAGGGCTCGTTGGGTTGCAGCATGGAGGGGAGTCTGCTCTGATCAGCGCTGTTGTTGCTGACGTCAACTGACGTTACTGGATGGCAGGTTACAGTGTGTTGCTACAGTAGCACCAGACACACACACACACACACACACACACACACACACACACACACACACACACACACACACACACACTTCCCATTCACTAATCAGCCAGCTCTATGTGTGAAAAGCAGCAAACTGCTTTGTAAAACCAACAGCACACAGTTCTCGGTAACAGAACAGAGATGTTATTCTGCAGGCCGGGGGGTCCAAACTCAGTCTTCAAGGGTCACAGTCCTGCAGGTTTTCAATGTTTCTCTGCTCCAACACACCTGACTCAGATTAAAGGGATCCAACAGCCTTTGCATGTTCTCTACAATGACTTGTAAGTCTGGGCCAAGTGTGAAACCAGAGATGTGATGGTTTAAACTTAACAAAAAAATATTTACGTGGACTAAACTCATATTCTTCATATTTTTCAATTTACTAAAAAGTGGAACTTGTAATTTGTCTTTTATTTTTGTAAGAATGAGAACTTTTTCTACTTCAGTTTAGTTTATTTGTTTGTATTTTGGACCCAGTATGTAACTGAAAAAGGTAAAGAGAAAAAAAGATCAGTTCTTGATAAGTCTGTGTTGAAAACAAAGAAACATAACTTTGCTATGGTAACGATGTTGGATGTGGTATTAAAGGTCCAAATACAAAATCAATCACCCAAAGCAGTCTCTTACTCTTCGGGGTTATCAGGAATTTACTGAGGAATTATTCTTGAGTTTTCAGCCAAAGTTTAAATGTCAGTCGTGGTGATAAAGCCTTTGTACAGCGATAACTGCCACCACTCGAGCAGTAAATAATATTTGTCACTTCTAATTCATTTTAATGTTCGTCATAAAGATGGTGGAGAGTCTGATCTCTTCTGAAGTGGTAAAAACACTGATCCAGGATCCAGACCTGGTCTGGGATTTTCCTCAAAGGGTTAAATGTCCAACGAGGATTGGCTGAATGTAGGTTAATCACAACGTCCAGTGGAACTTTTCACAACTGTTGATGCTTCTCTATAAACACATGAGCAGGTTTTCAGAAAGACCCTCCCAACACTGTGCAGGACACCTTGAAGAAGCTGTCTGCTGAGTTTTAAACTAAATCATGGTGAAGTTTTTCTCAACAATTAAAGCAAAACAAGTGTACCGTGTTGTAAAGAGACCAATTTAGGCAGAATCATCAAGAAACTATGATAAACTATGTTTACCATCCTCGGCATGTGATTACTGCTGCAGTGATTCATTGTTCAGCGGCGCCTCAGGCCTCTTCAGTCAAACTTAACTCTCTGGATTTCCAAAACAACCTGGTCCAAATGTACTTTTAAGGTTTGAGGTGAAAATGTAAACAGTTCCAGGTGACTTTTACACAGACACACAACAACAAACTCAAACAACCTTTTCTTTTGGTAAGAAATATTTTTTTGGCGCTGCACTGAAATTAAAGTTGAATTCCTTTTACTTCTTTTCTTTATGAGCTGCCAAAGCGATGTGTGGATGTTCTGCACGCTGCCAAACTGATATTCTATACAAAGGGGGAGGCTGCCATCGGGTAAAGGCGGACCCCCAGCATATGGCAGGAATCTGTGCAGCTGATGTAGAACTATTGCAGAGGAACTTGGAGAATACGGAGCCACTAGAGGGTTTCTTTGAAGGCTTTCTGTTATATTAGGTTGGGGAAATTGGAAAATACTTGGCACGTTCCCTTGATCTCCACAGACTTTCATCAAAGGTTCTGAACTGCATGGAAAGATAGCGGGATTATTTCTGAGTGTTCGTCGGCTTTGGAGCTGAATTAGTTATGGCTCTGGAACACGTCTTCCTGCCATCTAAAAACTACACTTGTCCGGAATTTATGGGCCTGCTGTAGATGTATATGGGATTATGCTGGTGTGTGTGTTGATGCAATCGCTTCATCACAGCAGAAGCCCTCTTGAATCCAAATGGCTGGTGATTATGAGAACTGGTGGAACATTTAAGCCTTTGCAGAGATCGTTACTGCATCCAGATTGGGGTTTGACTGCTGATTTGTTTTCAGGCGCAATTTTTACAATTCAAATCCAGTTCTGGGAAAGTTCTCAGTTATAATCATAAACTTGTACTCGTACAAATGTGGTTTTCTTAGCATCTCCCAGCATGAAGTCCACAAATACATTTATCTACAAGCAGGAAATCAAACAGGGCCAATCAGGGAGCCTTTAAGATGGAAAAGGAAAAAGGAGAACAGGTTGTAAACAGGGTGAGGCTTTTCTTTCATACCAATCAGCAGACAGGTTTACTGTTCACTGTAATCATCATCATAAGAGCAAATGATGCACACACACACACACACACACACACACACTTTTATCTCCAAATAGCAGCTTCAGCTAATATGAAGTGACCTTTTTTATTGGGAAAATGCTGTACACCGTTATACAGTTATGTACAGGAAGAATTTACTTTAAAAGCTCTTAATCAGAATTCTGTATTATAAGAATAACTGGCTTGGCCTGTTCATAGTAATCTGATTACTTTCAGTCAGTCTGCGCTACAAGTCATTAGCAATATTATGGCCTTTTCTGCTTATTGAAAGACTTAAAACTGAAACTTTGTCTATTGTGGAATTACCTCTGAGATAAGCAAAGTAAAAATTAGCACTAATTCTTTTTCTTAATCTACAAAGAAAAACCCACAAAAAACAATCAGAAAAGAGAAATTCTTTTACGATGAGGTCTTTGATTCACCCTTTAAAGACACATTACATAACATTCTGATCTTAAAACTTTGCGTCCCAGACTTGTTCAATGACACAGTGATGTCTATCATGTGTATTTCTGGACAATCTGCTACCCATCAGCAGCAGAAACCAACATATACGTAATATATGATATATATTCATAATTATATATTATAATATATATATATATATATATATATATATATATATATATATATATATATATTATATAAAACATATACATATATTACATGTCATGTAAAAGTACGGATTCATTGAAAATAACCAGTCGGTTTTTTCAGTACAGCGTACAATGTTTCTGCTGAAATGTTGCTAAAGTCTGATAATAAATACATACATACAAATACAAAGGTTGTTAAATGTCACGATATGAAATCATGTGCTGACATCATTCATGATGTCATCATGTCTCATTTTGATTTCACTTCCAGCCCATCATATCATATTTCTCCTCTGAACTTCTTTTGCCCTTAAACTGCATTTTTTAATACATTTGTGTTCACAATAACAATATTCTCATTTACCATCAGTATTTTTTTTGTTTTGGTTGCCAAGAGATCTAAAATAAATATATAATAAAAAATAAAAACTGCACCTAAAAGTGGCACATTAAGGCTTAAATGTTCAGACAGTTTCCAAACACTGCATAGCTTCTTTTCTGCTGGTGAAAACAAAAAAAAAACAAAACAACCTCCATTTGCAAGTCCAGGATCATGTGACGCAACTTCAAACCACTTCTTCTAAAGACAACATTTGTGCAGACATTTCAGCTGCGCTGACATGGACGATGATCACTCAGAGAGAAAGTGAGAAATGGTGGAATGTGTTAAAATGTCTGAGTTTACTGTAGGTTGCTCCACTTTTTCAATCAATAAGAGATTCATTAGATTTTTATGTAGTTTTTTTTTTTCTAAATAAAGCAGCTGAGGAGGTCAGAAAAGTAGAGAAACCGAGTAAAAAGCTTTCATCCTCTGTTTCAACTACAAGTCTGGGTTCAGGATAAAAGGTTTTCCTGCTCAAAGTTGTGGTTCCTGCTGACCTCTCTTCCCATTCCTTTCCACTGGTCTTTCCTTTCCTTTCCTTTCCTCTCTTCTTCTTTCCTTTCCTTTATTTGATCTTTCCTTTCCTTGTCCCTCTTTTCCTTTTCTTTCCCATTCCTTTCTTTATTTATTTATTTTTTCCTTTCCTGACCAAACAATCAAGGCAGATGACTGCTCTCCCTGAACGAAGCGGCAACCTCCGGCGGTAAAAAGTGAAGCCTATGCGGAAATGCATAAAACTGCAGTTCCCCCTTCATCCACTAGGGGCTGCAAAACAGAGCAAATCCCCATAGACTCCCATGTTAAAAAGACCAACTTCACAGCAGAAATAAACATGTTTACAGCCTGGTTCAAAAATCCATTTTAGCTTTAATAGATCAGGTTTACCTTCATGACAACTGTGGGGGGAGAGAATTTTTTTCTAACTCGCCAATTTAAAAGTAATTTAAATCCCGAATCTCGACATATTTAGGGGCGTGTCCTTTTGATTGACAGGTACCCGATCTCCATCTTCAAGTAAGAAGAACGTAGAACAACTGCAGTTTTTAGCCGGTTAACAGCTTGACTTAGCTTTAGCTTGCTTACCTCCGTTAGCTGGTTAGCTCCGAGTTAGCTTGGTTAGCTTTTAGCTGCTGAAAGCTCGGAGTTCGCTCGATGTCAATCATCCACCATGACAGTCACAGCCCCCCCTCTCAGCTCCACCTCTTTGCCCAATATATGTATTTTCCAGACAAGACGATGCGCACGACGCTGCCAAGATGGCGATGGTAGGAACCGCCCACCGAGCTTCAATTCAGCTCTTCAGAAACCTATGGGTGACGTCATGGAGGCTACGTCCATCTCTATATATACAGTCTATGCCCTGAACCAGACTCTGCCAGAGGTATTTTCTCCTTTGAAAGAATTTCTTTCCTTCTTTCCTTTCCTTCTTTCCGCCTGGTGCATGTTCAGGACAGGAGACAGAATCTAAGACATGATCCGATGCAGCTCTGTGGTTTCTTTTAGCTAGACTATTTCTGGTAGCAACTTCACTGCTAAAGTTATGGACATTTTTTTAAATTAAATTTTCATGAATTCTCAGAAATGGAAAAAAAGAGCTAGCGCTTAGAATTTGGAAGTGATCTGGATCAATGTATGGATTTATTTATTTTTTATTTATTTATTTATATATATTTTTATTTTTATTATTAAGGATTCTTTATGATGGGAAAAGACATTATGTCCACAATTATTGTTACCTTGTAACATTGGCCAGATGGACAGATAGAGCTAAAATGATCTGTGGAGTGAATGTAATTTATTTCTCCTTTTTTTCAGCAGGTCTTCTTGAATAAAAGCTGCAGTACATGTTGATCTGTCTTTCCTGTCATCTCCACCCCAACCAGTCGAGGCAGATGGCTGCCCTCCCTGAGCCGGGTTCTGCCGGAGGTTTTCTTCCCGTTAAAAGGGAGTTTTTTTCCTTCCCACTGTCGCCTCGTGCAGCTCAGGATGGGGGATTGGATCGAAGTCATGACTCGATGCAATCAGTTGGTTTCTATTATAGGATATGAATGAATTGGCTCGAAATGATGTGTATGTTGTATGACCTGCATTTAAAATGATTTGTATTAAAATGTCTGCTTACATTAAAAAATCTCAGCTTTCAGCAGGAGGTGGCGCTGCTGAGGACCGTGCTCTGTCCACCGCATGTCCCACCTGACCATTAATCTCCAGCGCATCCCAAAAGCTTCTCCTGTCGAATCAGATGTTCTCCTGTAGCAACGGTTGATGTTTGATGCCATTGCAAATAGTAGTTTTGCTTCAAATGCCCAGCTTGAGTTTTTTATACCTAATATAGATTTTGTACAAGGAACACATGTATGTAATGACATTACACACATAAATCCATTTAAATAAAAACACTCCCCATATTGTCTTGTCAATTTTGACTTGTAGAATTGAGCAACACTCAAAGATTTTATTTATACTTGTGAATTCAATCTACTGTGACAGATTTGATTTGTATTCATATCTTTAAATAACTCATGTTTTTATTTTAGTTTCATCTGGCTTGTACAAATCTCAAAGTCAAATCAGTAAAACTGAGAACTTCTCTTTCAGGATTTTTGAAGCTTTTTATACTTTTACCTCAATGAAGGAAAAAAAAATGTGTCAATCAGCAGTCGTAGTCACCACCGTAAGATTCGTTGTTGCCCAAAAGGAAAACAAGTTTTTCCAGATGTGACCGGACCGTGTGGTTTTAGAATACAGACAGCAACACTGAGCCGTTGAACCAACGTGAATCACCGCTTTGTGGGTGGAACCAAAATGAAATGATCTCACACACTGATTCAGCAGGACAGCTGGCGTGGCTTTCTACAGCGTGAGTAACGGATCTGACGCCCACATGGTCTGCCATCTCTCTCAAAGAGCAGTTCGACTTATCAAAACAATAAACGCTGAAACACACATTTGCTGTTATGAGAACGCCGAGGACTCACTGCTTCGTTAAAGGTCAGTCGAGATGTCATCCAACAGTACTGGACTTACTCAGACTAACTGTGAAGACAGTTTGAGAGATGCTGCAGTTTTTCAAACACTGTGATAAACTTTCCATTTAAGTCTCAGTATTTACCAGAAATACTTTAAAGTAATTATATTACCGCGCTACTTTTTGCCCACAAAATTTAACCCATTGAAGCCCAATCCAAATAAAAAACAGGGGAGAAAATGCGTATCTTTTTGGGCCTTATCCACACCTTGTTGGTATCTCACAAAACTGTGTTTTTTCTCCAATTTGACCCGCCATCCACACAAAAACGCAGATTTATACAATCAAAAACAATTCTTTTAAAAACCTCCGACCAAAGTGAAGATTTGCAAATCCGGCTTTTTTCTGTGACAAAAAAATACTGTGACATGTCAAGGCGCTTTGTGTTTGTTTTTCCACTGCCGTCAGTATCGCTCCACATAGATGACCGAAGACGAAGGACGGGATTAAGGACAATTATTTTCCACCATCTAACCATTTCATATTAAAGACTTGTTTTTTGTTTTGTGGAAATGACGTTGTGAGATGGAAGCTTATTCTGATTGGATAGGATTAGAGGCGCTACTGCCACCTAAAGGTTTGATATGCTTATGGATGTGCGCAACGCGGTTATGTGGATGTGTGTGGATGGATTTGTTTTTAAAAATGAGGTTGTACTGTTCTGTCTGTGTGTTGAGCTGGTGCATGAACACAGATTAAACAGCGAGCCAAACTCGTGTCTCACAAACCGGGATGATGAACATCCTGCTCCTTTATTTCCTTTTCTTTACAGGTTGACATGTGGAAAAATGAGTAAAACTGTAAAACAAACAGTAGAAAATAAATTATGGGGGGTATTTGGTTTTACAAAATCCCGGCTACGTGTGGACATGGTCTTAATCTGAACCCTTTAACAAAATGTACAAAGCGTTCACTACCGTGTGTGATGTTAAAATTGTTGCAGCATCGTCTCGTGGCTCCTGGAGTCCACCAGGGGCCAGAAGACGAGTATCAGTGTTCAACAGGGTTCTGAAATCTCTCCTCATTGGGGTCTTTTTCACCAAGGGCTGCCCCTGCTCTGACTGCATGGGTGTTGCTGTGGGGGCTGTCCCTGTCTGGTGGGTCAGGATCCGGCGCTGCAGCCTTACGGTTGTGGCGTGGATCCTGTCTGCCTGGACCTGGGTGGCCCCCATGGTCATGGCCTGGGTGGTCTTGGTTGGGGGTAGCCCTTTGTGTAGAGGCTCCCTGAGAATATCGTTTCCTTATCTGGTGCACATCTGGTACAAATGCACCTGGACATTCATCTTCTTTTAACTGTTACAGGGCTGATAGGGCATGGGTGAGGGTGGTTGTGGGTGAAAGGGGATGTGTATGTGTGTTAGTGTTTTATCTACTTTGATGTAAATTGTTTTATAATGTAAAGCACTTTGTGTTGTTTTTAAGCACGAAAAGTGCTATACAAATAAAGTTTGATTTGATTTGATTTGATTTGATCACCATAAAGTGATTCAAAAGGTCTCAGAAACGGTTTGTATCAATAATGATACAAACAGCTTCACAGGGTTAAACATCTTTCCTGCTTCATGGCTGATCCAGGTAAGAGTGAGATGCATTTTAAACATGTTGGTCTAGTAATTACCAGAGAATTACCACTTCTCAGCTTTTCCTGGAAGTGATAAAAGCTCTACTTATGAAAATGTGAGAAGCTAAGTACCTATTCATGAAAGATTGACAAAGTCAAGAAATGCTTCTTTGTGAATGCACCCTGATGATGATGATTACATTTGATGGCTGAAGGTCTGAGTCACATTCTTCTGACTCATTTCCTTCACTGCACAAAAACGAGCCAAAAAAGACTTTTAAAGCTTCTGCAGAAGGTTACATGCAGGTCTTCTGCCGTACACAAGACAGTTCAGATGACAACTTATCATCACTATTTGATGTTTTTAATGTTTTAATCAGTGAATACAAAACACACACGATAAATAATTATTTATCTATTTAAAACAACCTTAGCGAGTGATTTGTGTTTGGATATAAATGGAAGAAAATTCAAAGCATTTTGAAATGTTACCTGATCAGTGCTTGACAGCACTAATTCAGCAGCGAGTCAAAGCATTGCCCTCTTCAGACTACACACACACACACACACATCTGAGGTGTGTGTGTGAAATATTCTCCTGCCTATTAAATGTAAAACTGAGATCCGCTGATGTCAGATTGTATCATAAAGTATTAAACACTTAAAATGTTAAGATAATAATAAGGTTAATGAGTGCCCATCTAAATCATGCCTGAAGACAGCTCACAAAAAATTCACACACATTGTTTGACACACACACACACACACACACACACACACACACACACACACACACACACACACAAATATATATTTCATGTTAAATGTATAAAATTCAAGAATGTAATATGTACTGCAGCAAAAAGGAGGCAGTAAAATCATGTCTCATAGCATCTCATAGTTCATCTAATCATCCGTTTACTTGTGATTTAAAGCAGAGTTTGTTTCCAAAACTTGCTAAAGAGGCAAAGAAAGCTTCTTTTTCATCTGGAAAACATCATTTTAATATCAGATCAATTCTGTATACAGCAAAATGTTCCTTCACATCACTTCTTCAGGTCTGATTATGATACAAAGGTCGGGAGGTCTCATTGGTTCATTGGTTTAAGTAGAAAATTTGACATCTATCCATTTATTTTCTGCCGTTTATCTGAGGTCAGATTGTTGAGGCAACAGGTTCAGGAGGGAAACCCAAACATTGTTCTCCCCAGCAACGCTCTTCAGCTCTTCCTGGAGACTGCAAAGCATTCCCAACACACAACAGTTATAAATCCAGCTGGCATATTCTGGGTGTGCCTAAAGCTTTTCTCCCTGTTGAATTCGCCTGCTAAAATCTCTGAAGGGAGGAGACCACGAGGCATCCCAACCAGGTGACTGAAGCATTTCAGCTCATTTCTTTTGATTTTCACTCACAGCAGCTCCCCTCCTGATGCTCAGACACCTCATCCTCGCGAAGACTGAGCCCAGCCACCATCCACAGGAGACTCATTTCAGCTGCTTACATCTGCCATCTCATTCTTTCAATAACTGCCCAAATCCTGTGGTCGTAAATGGGGGTTGGAGGGAAAATAAACCAGTAAAATTGAAAGCTTTCTTTTGGCTCAGCTCTCTTTCCAACAACAGCCTGTTGTAACTCTTATGACTGATGGCAAAGCCTCGGTCTGATGGCCCTTCCCTCCACCTTCTCTGGTTGAGAACCATGGCCTCACATTACAAAGGGCTGCAAAGAGACCAAAAGTATAAACTGCAAAAATAACTGAAGCACTGAGATTCCCCAAACCAGATATTCTTTTCCTCAAAACCTGCCCATAAACACCACAACCTGGATCAGCAACATGTAACTAGCACCAGTAACTCTGGTATCCCATATCTGCCCTTCAGCATCCATGTTTCCTCTGATTCATTCTTCACTGAAGTTCACATGTAACTGGAAGACTCTTATTAGCACTGAGCCATTATCAAACCTTCCCCTTTAGCAGTGATTAAGCTCCATTACTTGTCACTGAGTGGTCACCCTCTGAGCATTGACACATTACTCTACTTTACACAGCTTTAGCTAAAAGACTCTTATATTGCAAAGTGCAGCCCCAGAGACGTGCATTAGAGGTGGTGATGAAGTCATGCTACAGCTTGAGCAAGACATGGCTAGAACTATATCTCAGGTTTGATGTCTACATTTTGGCCGTCAAGACACTTTAATGGCCGGTTAGCATTGTCCTCCCTTTCACTGAAGCTTGATATCATCATCTTTAGCATATGGGATGGGAGAGTATTTCTTTCTAAAAAAAACCATCAGGTATCACAAAAAACAGAATAATTCTTTTTCCTGTTCAAGCCCACCACACACAGACACACACAGGACGTTATGCTACCTTGTGTAATATCGGGTTTAAGTTGGTAGGTAAAGGAGTAGCTGCATGTCAGTCATGGCTGTTTTAATATTTAGCATTAGCATTATGCAAGCAATTAGCCAGCATTACTCATTAAAAAATTCCACTGCAATATGCAACCAAATATGCAGGCTGAAGTTTAGACATGGTGTGAATTCTGACAAATTTAACACCATTAACCTTTACAGCGTTTGGGTTGCCGTCATATTAAAGAGTACAAGGAGTTTGCTGACTAACCAGAAGATTTGGCATGTGGACACTTGTTTTATTTTAATTTGCATAGTTTGTTTTTGTCATGTAGAACTCTGTGTTGCCTTTAGCAGGAAAAGTACTTTATAAATTAATGTTGATTTGATTTTAGAATTTGTTGCTATGAATGTCCAGACCTTGTCCATTGAGAAAAACATCCAATCCAAGTCCAATTCCAAGATTTTTTCCAAAAATATTTTCATAAATATTCTAATCTAAGACCAATAGTTTACCAGGTGTTTACCCTATCACAGCAACAAAACTATCATACATCAAAGTAATGCATTATTCCCTGATTTAAATGAGACTTATTAACTTTTAGGTTTTGGATCTGTATCGGACAGAAGAAAAAAAGGGAATCGGAACTCCCCTTCAGTAAATGATCAAGACATAGCAAAGTATATAAATGAAAGCACTTATATTTAAAAGCAAAACAAAATGTTCTTTATACGACAGGCTAGCATGTCCTATAATCCTCCAGCCCATGCATCATAAACCATTAAAACTTGACCGACATCCAGATGGCTCAGACACGAAGGCACTACAACGACAGGAACTAAAGGCGACTGCAGCATTGGTTGGAATTGGGATTAACAAGGTAGATTACACAACTTCTCATTTATTTTCTCTCATGTCCTTGGAGGGAAAGTTGAAAGAGAAGAAACTGGGAACACAACAAATGAGAAAGTCGTTAAGTTTTGTCTAACACAATTTTAACAGAAAGCCTGGCTAACGAGCGGCGGTACAAAGCCGGCATCTCAGCTGGCGAAATAAAAAAATGTATTTGCTTTTTAATCAGAAAACATGTAGTTGTGTTAAATTATGTTGTGAGTGCACAAACAGTTGTATTTGATACACATGACAAAATTTACAGCTGAAGATGGTGGTAACTGGTAAAACTGGTTGCATTGTCTGTTAGTCTTTGTTATAATTGCAACTGTTTTTAGCCATTGTTGGCAGAATGGTTTCCAGACACTGAAGGCGCTTCTATATTTATTTACAGATGATGATCCCCATCATCCTTCAGATGCTGTGTGTAGTATATGTGTCTGTGTGGTACAGTCATTTTTAGAAAAGGCCACTGGGGAATATCTGGAGCTGTGTGGAGAAAAGGTCTGAATTTCTCACAGCTGCTGTTTGCACAAGGACTCCAGCACACTGTGGAGTGGACCCAAAGCAGAGGCAGGATATGATGCTAAACAGTGCACGGTGGAGGTCATGACACATCTAGACCAAGTTCCTCCAGGTGGAGCAGCTGAAATTATTTGAGGACTTAATTACTCAAAAACAAGGGATCGATTGATCATCTTTGCGTGATGGAACCATGTTGTGTTATTTATTTATTTATTCCTTTAAAATTTAAGTTGGTTTGAAAAATGAAAAAGAAAATGTAAGTTAATTGTGAGACTAATTCAGGGACAGGGACACATGGAAAACCTGCAGGACTGTGGCGCTCAAGGAAAACCCTGCCCAATGCACACGCTAGGATAATACAGACAATCTAACTTATTGTGTGGCCAAAAGTGCTGATATTGTTTGATATTTTAGAAATAATGTTGTGATATCAGTGCAGAGCGAGGTTTGGTCTGCTTGAAGAGCAGTCTGAAAACAAACCACAGCAAATAAAGGTGCAACATTGTATGTGACATATCTATGTTGATGCGAGTACTATTAGGGTTGTTCCTGACACATCTTTGAGAGTAGTAATAGTAGTTGTAGTAGTAGTAGTAGTAGTAGTAGTAGTCGTAGTAGTTGTAGTATTCGAAGTCCTTTAACCTCAAGTGTAAAATATTTCTCTTTAAAAATTGTGTCTCTTATG